>NW_023276806.1:210682862-210897862 GCF_003668045.3 Cricetulus griseus
GCACACACTCTGACTTTCCTGGTAAAATGAAAAACGTATGTATTTTAAACCTTGTTCCCAGATACTTGTTTAATCTCTTCATCTTCACTTTATTTTTGGCTTCTTACTTCAGTCAAACAGGATTCCTGATCCTGTAAAACCAGTTGTTGTCACACATACACAGCCACTGACAGCAACCAGGAGTGCAAGGTTAACCTACTTGAGGACATCTGTCCTACTACAGGCCGAATGCCTCCCTGGTCCAGTGTCCTCTGTGAAAAACTAAACTGTGGTCACAAGTGAAGAGCTCATCAGCTGTGGGCTTATAAATGAAATGCTCTGATTGCAGCAGACTCTAAGAGACCAAGAACAAGGGTAATTAGGCATAAGGTCCTGTAGCATTCCTGGCTGTTTGCTTTTGCACTGAGTGAAATGCAGAATTCAGTTGAGGACTCTCAGAAGAGCATACCTATGGATGAACTGTCCAGGACAAGAGGAGTCCCCGGTGTTACCAAAACTGAAGAAACTTAGTGGATTCACCTTCTCTCTAGCCCTGTCATTACTAATACACCAGGAATGTTGTCGGTAAAAAGTGACGATTCAAAGTCTTTTCAAGGGACTCAAAATATCCATTTCTCTCCTGTAAAGAACCAGTATGTTCAAACTTGAATTCAATTACCCTGAGAAATCAGCCTTCAAAGATTCTGGAGACGGATCTTTGGATTATGCTCCCAGAAAGATAAATGACATTTTACTCAATGACCTATAGCTAATAGGCATGCCCCTCCTTTAATTCAATTTGGAGATTCATAGATGGCACTGTAAAAGGTGCCTTAACTCTCTTGAGAGTGTGTCAAGGGTCTAGACTACGTGGAATCTCTTTGTTGTGAGCTGGTCAGTTGTGAGGAAGAGAACATAGGCATTAAAAACTTGCACTCTCCGCAGCATAATCTTTACTTACAGGAGTTAGTGGGAAAGCTCTAGAAAGCTTTCTTTTATCCTCTTACTGTTTATCTCCTTGTTCCGTTTTGGAGAAGTTACAGCTTGCCTATACAAGGTTATAAAGAATTTTTGTGTGTGTCTTTGGTTGAACAGGCATGCGTGTCATGGTGTCTATGTGGAGGTCAGAGGATGGCCTCTGGTATCTGACCTTATCTTCCACTTGTTTTGAAACAGGATTTGTTGTTCCTGGCAGCATAGACCAGGGTAGCTGACTCTAAAACTCCCAGCTATTTTCATGTCTCTGCTGATCTTCTTTCTGGAGAAAATCAGAATTACAGCCTTACATCTAGCTCTTCATACTCAACCCCTCACACTTGCATGCAAGCCATTCTCCCACAGAACCGTCTCTGCAATAAATATTTGTTCATTGAATTGCATGCCATATTTCATTTTCACACATGGCAGACAATACCCAACTTTCCTGATAAGAAGGGCATTTGGAATCTTGACCCTCTTTCGCCACTCCTTGAATTAAATATAAGCAGCTTACTCTAGTGGAGAAGAAATAAAATTCAAATAAAAATATTAGGAACAAATGGAAGACGGTTGTGTCACCAAGTTGATTAAAAGCTGTATCTAGGTCTTGTGTGACTCTGAGTATGTCAGTCATATACTCTGTGCTTTGGTTGCCTCATGAAGGGAGAAAAATAAGAGAAAGTCTTTTAAGTTCCTCCACGAAGACCCGATTAGTTTATATAGTACCCGTATCACAGTTGGAAAACTGCCAGGTATGTGGCAAATGCTTAAAATTGGTAAGTATTGCTATCATAGAAGAGAATAGAATAATGAGTAACAGAACATGCCGTGGAGTGAAGGAGGGGATGGAGAAAGAGTGGCTAATGGGTAGAGGAGAGCATCTAGACGTGGAGTAATAACATTAAAAGCTGTATATCACACTAAGGCAAATACGCGTGACAACAATCACTTGTATACTTAAGGTAGCACATACAGAAGAGTTTCCAAGATAAAGGAATAATAAATACACAACTACTATGCATTAATAAAGAATAAACAGTTTCAATATTAACATGACTCTGTGGTGCAGCAGAAGCATTTATTTTCCTGATAAAATAGAGCATGAGGTATTGACTGTCACCAGGACCACATCAAAATAATGGGTAATAGGCTGAGGCTTGGTCATTGAGTTCAGTCAGCAGAATTCATGTTAAAAAGCCAGGCGTGGTAGCATGCACTTGGAAGGGGGAGGCCAGGCAGCACAGCTTAATTACAGGAGATCCAGGCTAGTAAGAGCCCCCCCCCCCCCCCCCCCCGCTCAAAACTAGGGGTAAAATTGGCAGATGGGGCTTCTGGATTCTGTTTTGCATATACATACACACTCAAGGCAATTATGTCATGGACTTTCCCCAGGTTGTATCAATGAATTCTTACACTAGCCTTCCTGAGGTTCAAGTTCAGGTTTATGAACTCTGGGCTTCGCTCTGGACCTCATACCATGAACCCAGTGTCTGCAATGTCAGGAGTTAAGTGTGTTTCTGAGAATCCCCCGAGGTTTGCTCTCCTCTCTTCTCACTGCCTGAGCTTATTCGGAACCTCACTGCTTGGCTCCTGGTGAGCACCCCAATGCCCACATCTCCTTCTCTCATTCTATGACATAGGGTGTTTATGTTTATGCTGAAATCCTAACTCCCAGCATGACATTATTAGCAGACATAATTAGGTCATGATATTAGTGGCCTTATAAAATGACACTGTAGTTTGTTTTGTCATAACAATACATAAGCATGTCCCTGAGCCTCCCTTTCTAATGCCTTGATGTTTAGCATTCAGTCAAAGAAACATTCAGACCAGAGCATGGGCTTGTACTATGTAAATTATGATTTTAACACATTTGTGTGTTTGGGGGTATAGGGGGTGTACACTAGCATGTCAGAAAAGCAGGGTGGAGATCAGAGTCCTCCTTTCACCATGTGGGGCCACAGAATGAAATTCAGGTGCCAGGCTTGGCAGCAAGATCTTTTGGCTTCTGTGCCATCTCACTGGTCTTAAATTGTTGTCAAAACCACCAAGGTATGCCACTGTATAAAATAATTGGGAAGCAATGGGATGCTCAATTATGAGATCAGAAATAATACCAGTGATAAGAATGGAGCCAAAGAACCAGAGGTAAGGTGAAGACTAGAGGAATAAGGGTTTCTGTGTCTAAGAGGTAGTAAGCAATACAACACCTGCAGCCATGAAACCACCCAGAGAAGCAGACGTAGTTAGCCACATGAATGACACAGGACCCACAAGGCATCCAGGGAGAACCGTGCAGCAGGCTGCTGGGTGTGCATCTGGAATACCTGGTTTTTTGCTGGCTGGGAGGTACAAGAGTGCCCACAGTCAGTATGCAGAGCCCACAGTCAGTATGCAGATTCATACCAGAGGGCCTACATAGCTATGTTCTCAAGTCAAATGTGTCCCTACTGGCCTGTCTGGTTCTCCACCCCCTTCATATTTCCTGGCTTAGAAAATCCCAAGCAGCTGGGCACCACTGGTACCAGTGCCCCACTGTTCTAAGTATCTCTGGTTGATTCTTATCCCTGAGTTTTCCATGTTGTAGCACACAGTAATTTAAATGAGTAGAAACAAGTCTATGGAAGGTCGGCCTTCCAGTAGAACTCAGTTCGTTAATCCTAGATCAAAGCCCCCTGCCATAGACATCCCAGTGTGCCCCGTAACCACTCTTTGTGAGTGATGCAAAAAATCTAATGATATATGTGCACATGTGGAAAGGTGTTTTTGAGTTAGGACAATAACATTATGAAGCATCCTATGGACTACTCAATTCTCATCATTTATTCATTACATAATCATGAGGCATTGTCCAAGCACCCAGGTCATATGTTAGGCTCTGAAAATAACTTTGATGCTGGAAAACCATCTTTTGTCTGCACAGAGTTTTTATATGTCCACCTAACATCAAAGTTAACATAGTTATCTAAACCAGAATTCTGTAAATAGAGTGCAATACAAGCAGAGAGTATTAAAATGAGCATGTATGCTTGTTTTCACATAATTATATATTTAGTATTATAGGGTACAAGGCATATTATAAGCACTTGTATGTAATTTATAAATGAAGATACATTGAGGGTTCATACTCAAATATTTCATCAGTCGCTTTTTAAAAACAAGTGAATGTAAGCCAGTGAGAAGGCTCAGCAGGTAAAAGCGTCTATCAGGTAACCCTAATGACTTGAGTCTAGAACCCAACATGGGAGGGTGGAGATTTGACTTCTGAAAGTTGTCTGTTACCTCTATATGCATGGCATGGCATGTGTGTGGAGCCCCCTCTTTTTATAATAATAATAATAATAATAATAATAATAATAATGGTCATTATTATAGATATGTCTTCCGAATGAGTGACTTGCGTGTTTTAAGTTCTTTCAGAAAATTCAGTGGCTTATTCTCAGACTGAACCACAAGTGGCATTTTTTTTCCTAGAGAATATACATTTCAGGTTTATGTTGAGCCATAACTTTAGAAACTTCTAAACCCAAGAACATAGGAACTAGAAATGAATCCCAATACTTTTCCCAGCTTTCACAACGCACCAGCACAAGCCACATACATTCTCAAGCTATATTTGTTCTTTGGTGAGACCAACTAAACACACTATTTTCTATCATTCTCACTCAGTAATTTGGAGGAGGAAAACAGGGTACAGGGGCTTTGAGGAGGAGGGAGAAGCTAAGGGAGCTATTAGGTCAGTGAAATGACAGCAGGAGAAATGGCAGGTGACTGACAGGAAAGACAGGGGAAAATAAACATGTCATAACAACGCCTCTGTGAATTCAGCACAGCGGAGGCACTGTTCCTAATGAGGGCCAGAGTCGTTAGGAAGGGAGTATTCTACTCTGTTTCTCAAGGAACCAGGTCAGTGTTTTCAAATTTGAGAAAAAAAAAATCTTTTTGAAAGAAAGTTTAAATGGGAAAAAAAAAGTATTTTTACTGACAGTTGTGAATTCCACGCAGTGACAATTTTGTAGTTGCAAAGGAAATGAATTACCTTGATTTAGGACCACATTGTTTTAACTTTGTGGCTCTGACTGCAGGAGTCCTTACCGAAGAAGAAATGCTCGGGGAACAGGTATATGGAATTCCATCTACAAATAAAGCACCAGATTCTTAATATGTGCTGGTATCCTAAGTTTTTAAGTAGGACTAGAAAGATGGCTCAGTGGATAATGTGTGAGGACATTATCAGATGTATAATAAGCCAGGACTCCCATTTCTGTGACAGCAATATTGCAGGAAGTGGACAGAGAAATGCTGATCCTGGGTGATAGCTAGCCAATAGATCTGGCTGAAATGTAAGTCCTGGGTTCATTCAACGATTACAGTGAAAGACAAAAAGAAGACCCCTGGTCTCCATATGGTCAAGCACAGAACACAGTGAGCACACACACACACACACACACACACACACACACACACACACACACACACACACACTACTGACAGGGTGACAAAAACAAAACAAAAAAACAGCTTTCCCATATATTGAAAGATTGAAACCACCAACAATGACTATTCTTTTTTTTTCCCCATATAGAGAAATAAAAGTAAACGTTCTTCGTTCAGTTTAACAAGCAAAGCACATGAAAAATGCAAATGTGTAGAGGAAATACTTTATAAAAACATATTTCTGGCAACCTCTAGGCAGAGGAGCAGGGGAAGGCAACAGAGTGGAGTAGGAGAGAATATTCACGTCATTACGGTACCACAGGAAGACACAGAAAGTGCCTTCCAAGTGCTCATATGCAGGTGTGGGGGACCAAGGGGCTGTTTATGAGAGGAGAAGACACCAAACCTGGTGTTTCTCATGAGTCAAATGCACCTGTCCAAAAGGTCAGGGAATTCCAGAGAGAAGTCAGCTGCAAAAGCTCAGACATATGGAAGCCCCAGAGAAGTTAAATGATTGAGCATTTAGACACTAGAAGCTCAGTTTCTCCCCATGCAAGCTTCCTCCAGTTCTTCTAGAACACATGCAAATGAACCCATCATTTCTAAATGACTGTGAAGCAAGGGCTCCCAGATGTTTTAGTGGGGAGTTTCCAAAGATTTTGTTATTGTTGTTGAGAATACATGGATAGAGATTGTGTACAAAAGCTTGACTTGTCCTTCCCTTCCAAGCTTTCAGTTAGTTTCTCTTTTGGCTGGATGACTTGCCTGGCTCCAGGGCACTGGCCTTCATGGTTTCTACTTGTGTTCTACATGAAGCGATAGGAAGCATATGGTGGTATTTGCCGCATAAGGACAGCATGGCTGAAGAACAAATGAAAATGTGCTTAATAGATGCAGTGAACAGTAAGCAGATCGCTGATTCACACATAGGAAGTGAGCCACAGATACTAGGGGAAGACTGGTGGGTGAGTGGGAAAGCAGGGAATCCCTGAAAATGACAGCTGGACAGCTGGCCTGCTGAGTCTGTTATTATATCCTTAGCATGATGTTCATGACAACATGTTGTAAATGACATAGGAGCTAGAGACCCCTGAACTTACTTAGATTCTCGGGGAAAGAGAACACATTTCACACCTGACATTTAAACTAGTGCTAATATTTCTCAAAATTTCGAATTAAGAGATGGACAGTAAATAAAATGCATAGGATTGTAGCTAAACTACATGGTTCACCTCCTCCTGAGACTGGTTTTGCTTATGGCCCAGATGCTTGAATCTATTTATAGGCATGAAATTGTCTCCAAAGGCTCCTATGTTGAAAGTTTAGCCCCAGTACTATGTCCAGAAGTAGGACTTGGGAAAAAGACTGGATCAAGAGGAATCTAAGTGATCAGTGGGTGACCTGGGTGATAGATGTGTGATTTGGTGGCACCCTTAGGAAGACGTAGAAACAAGAAAATGAACCATAGTTGGGGGAAGTAGAACATTAGAGACATGCCTTTGGCTTTGACCTCTGTGATGATTTGAAAGAGAAAGGCCCCATAGTTTCATATATTTGAATACTTGGTCCCCAGCTGAGGAAGTAGTTTGGAACAGATTAGAAAGTCTGGCCTTGTTGGAGGAGGTGTGTCATTGGCGGTGGGGTATGAGGGTTCCAAAGACTCGTGTGATTCTCAGTGTTCTCTCTTTCTGATTAATGTTTGCAGATGAAGATGTGAGCTCTCTGCTGTTCCTTCCTGTTTACTACTCAAGAGGCAGTGGGATTTGGGAGAATGGAACTGATAAATGAGGCCCATAGTCTCATGAAATTGCCAGCTTTATTCAGAGCATCGGACAATTTATGCCCTGAGGGTTAAGAGGAGTCACCTGAGTAAAGGTTGCAGTCACAAGGATAGGCTGCACTTGTCGGGTAAACTGCAGATGGCAACAACATGGTTTCCCATAGAGGCATGCAAACAAACGTCCATGGCCAACTGTAAAGAGTAACTCAGGTAAACTCACTTCTATCTGCTGTGTGGGAGGGGCAGGGAAGCAAAATCCAAGAACAAATCTGTGCTTTTGAAGACACTGAGGTCACTAGACTCTTCTCTTGTTTTCTTGGAATTTTCTCACAAGCACTCAGAATTCTTCTCAGGAGTGCATTCTTGGACCATACTGTGAATTCTTCCTTCCCTCCACCATCTTGACTCTGACACTCTGAAACTGAAGCTAAATTAAGCACTTTATTTTGTAAATTGCCTTGTTCATGGTGATTTATTATGATTATATAAAAGTAATCAAGAAAACCCCATTCGTTCCTTTGCTTCCTGACCAAAACGATGTGAGCAGTGTTGCTTTGCCAGGCTTTCTTACCCTGTAAGGTATTAGCCTTATGGCTCAGACTCATGAAGTCAGACAGTACTGGACTGAAGCCTCTGGAATGATGAGCCAAATCTTCTTTCTTTTTTCTTTGAGACAGGGTTTATCTGTATTGCTTTGGAGCCTGTGCTGGAACTCACTCTGTAGACCAGGTTGACTTTGAACTCACAGAGATCTATCTGCCTGCCTCTGCCTTGAGAGTACTGGGATTAAAGGCTTTTGCCACCACAGCCTGGCCAAAATCTTTTCTTTTTAAAAAGTTGTTTGCTCAGGTATTTTATAGCAACAAAAGGGAAAGTTACAGTTTGTTAGCTTGGTGTTCTTGTGGTACTCCTAACAGTGGGAGCATAACCATCTCAGACCCTATTGCCTGCTTTTTGGACCCTATTCCTCCTACTGGGTTGCCTCATCCAGCCTTAATACAAAGGGAGGTGCCTAGTCTTAGTGCAACTTGATATTCAATGCTTGATTGATGTCTCTGGGAGGCCTGACCTTTTGTGAAGAGAAATGGAGGAGGAGTGGATGGAGGGTTGGGTGTGAGGAGGTGGGGAGGGGGGACAGAGATGGGAAGAGAAAGAATAAACTGCAGTTGGGATATA
This sequence comes from Cricetulus griseus, assembly GCF_003668045.3. NCBI lineage: Eukaryota > Metazoa > Chordata > Mammalia > Rodentia > Cricetidae > Cricetulus > Cricetulus griseus. The sequence continues at coordinate 210,691,213 of NW_023276806.1, forward strand.
ATATATGAGAAAAGAATAAACTTAAAGATTAATAAAATCAAAACAGAGAACTTGTAACAATAAGTCTTTACTCCATCTGCCCGGGCCCCACTGCCATGTGGGCGCTTTACTGATTGACACAAAAGCTCCTTGCTTGTGATTCTATATTCCCAATCCTAGACTCTGAACAAATTTGTGCCAAGCTTTACACAGAATGAAATTGACTTAACACACTCATTGCAGGATGAGCAATGCAGTTCACTTTTCTCCAGGAGACACAATTCTGCCATGTACTCACAGTTCCGCCAAAATATACTGGACTCCCAGCGGGGGCATGCATGGTTATATAATGCAATGTTAATGTTAATACTTCCATTGATAACAATAACCACACTAAAAAAATTACTACAATTTCAGACAGTCCAACAAAATTTTCAGAAGAAAAGAAGACGCTGTGAATGTGTTTGGGACAAGGGACATTAAACCCAAGCCAATAATCTGCCAGAGAAATCACCACAAGAATTTTCTTTGTCTTATAACAGCAACAGCAGACCTGTGATGGATTGAAAGAAAGTGGCCCCCAAAGGAGGTGGCACTATTAGAAGATGTAGCTTTGTTGGGGTAGGTGTGGCCTCGTTGGAGGAAGGGTGTCACTGTGCAGTGGGCTTTGAGGTCTCCTCCTTTGCTCAAGCTGCGCTCAGTGTGACACACAGTTGTTTCTGCGAACTTCGGGTGAAGATGTAGAACTCTCAGCTCCTTCTCCAACACCATGCCTGACTATATGCTGCTGTGCCTCCTGCCATGACAATAATGGACGAAAACTCTGCACAGTAAGGCAACCCCAATTAAATGTCTTCCTTTATAAGAGTTGCCATGGTCATGGTGTCTCTTCACAGCAATACAAACCCTAAGATACCACCATAATTGAACTATCAATCTATAAAGGGGCACATTTCTCCTTATCCAAGCCATACAGCACATTGTAGTTAGCTGAATGGTTACCAGTAAGATATATGTCAGCCTCCCAATAGATAGAAGATGGGAGTATTAACTTATTTATTAAGTAAAAGTCCTTGAAAGTGAGGCGAAGTCAAATAAGTTAAGACATATACAACATCCTGTACTATAGACATTGTGCTGGCTAGTTTTATGTCAATTTGATGCAAGGTAGAGTCGCATGAGCAGAAGAAACCTCAATTCAGAAAATGCCTCCATAACATTGGCCTTCATTAGTGATGAAGGTGGAAAGGCCCAACCCATTGTGAGTGGTGCATCCTTTGCTGGTGGTCCTGGGTACTGTAAGTAGCCTGACACTGCATAAAGAGCAATCCTCCAAGGCCTATGCATCAGCTCCTGCCTCTACCTTCCCACCCTGTTAAGTTCTTGCCTTGGTAATCAATGATGAACAATGATGCAAAGTATAAGCCCAATAAACCCTTTCCTCCACAGTTGCTTCACAGCCACAATAACCTGAGCTAAGACAAACACAAATATACTTTCACTGGCAAGTATCTTTTATCTAAATTGTCAATAAGACAATAGAAATGAAAATGAAAATATATCAATTCCCTTTTCTTCTTTCTGTGACAACTCCTGACCACAGCACCTTAGAGAATAAAATGTTTTTGACTTGCTGCTTAAGACAAGATAGAGCCCACAGCAATGGGAAAGCATGGAGGTGAGAGCAGGAGGTATTCCTTCACATGGCATCCTCTGTCAGGAAGCAGAGAGAGGCAGGTTCTAATGGCCCAATAATATATTTCTTTTCTTCTTATTATTCAGTCAAAGACTCCAGCCTAGGGAACTGTGCCACTAGCATGCAAGGTGAGTTTTCCCTTCTCCCTAAACATCTCTGGAAACATGCCCAAAGACAGCCAGGGGTTGATCTAGGTATTCTAAATACAGTCACAAGGAAAACAAGGATTGGCTCCCACAGAGAGCATCGCTCCTTCCTCTGTAATGGCCAGGGTTTTTCGGTTGCTAGAAATAAACTCAATAAGATAGGAAACCTGTGAAGAAGTTTTGTTTAAAAGCCATAAAATGATCTGGACAATGGGTTTATGATCATTAATGAGAAGTTGTACTGTGATAATACATATTCTCTTAAAAGTGATCAACTCATCAAAAGTTAAAATAACTACAATTTTAGTTTCATTTTCCCTTTATTTTGGGGCAAAATCATCTTTAAATTATGTGTAGGAACAAATGCCGAAGAATAGCTGCATTTGTCTACCCCTGCCTCACCCTCCCCAAAAAATGGTATATAAAAAGAAAAAGTGTTGATTGACATTGACTTGCCTATCAGTTAGCAAAATATTTCCCTATGGTCATAGAATTCAAATCAACATAATGTTGACAGGGAGATGAACCAAAAGGTTAAGAAATTATGTATGTATAAAATTTTCATAATATTTTCAAGTGTGTACATAATATTTTTAAGCATTTTATGCCTTCATGTTTCAATATGAAACATACAATTGTTTGCATAATAGATGATTCTGCTGTAGTAAACTATTGTGAGATTAATCTCAGTTGTCAAGTCCATAAGATTTGGAATCAAGTAAAAAACAAGCCTTCAGTGAGGGCTTATCTGATTTCATTAATTGAGGTGGGAGAATCCACCTTAAATGTGTGTGGTGAGCCAGTGAAAGCAAGATGACTCAGTTGGTACACAGGCACTTACCACTAAACACCAGGACCTGAGCTCAATTCACAGGACCCCTGTGGTAGAAACAGAGAGCTGACTCCCAAAAGTTGTCCTCTGAATAAATGCAGGATGTGTCATGTGTGTGCCCCCACTCCTACACACAGGAATACAAAATAAAAAAATGTAGGCTGTACTTAGGGATAAATATACATATAGTTATGTTCGTGCATGCATATGTGTGTGTACATATATATATATATATATATATATATATTATATATATGTAAGTATCAGCAATTAAAGAAAAAGGGGCTATAAATTTAAGAGCTTAGCAAGAGTACATGGGAGGGCTTGGAGAGAGAAAAATGAGTGGGGAAAATGATGTAATTATATGATAATTAAAAAAAACTATATATATATATATATATATATATATATATATAATATATATAGTATTCAGGATCTTTAAAGAAGTAAATAAAAATTAAATAAAATTAAAAGTAAGTGGCACCATTGGCTGAGTTCCAATTCCGGACTGAATAAAGAGGGGAAAGCACATTGAGGGTGAGCAATTCTTTCCTGCTTCCAGACTTCAATTCACCATGATGAGTGTCCTCAAGTCCCTGTCAGTACTATTTGCCCACAGTGGTCAAAGGTACCCACCCCACTGCCAGACAAAATAAAGCCTTTCACTCTTAAGTAGCTTTTTTTCAAGATATTTTATTATAGCAATAAGAAAAGTACCCAAGACAATTCTCTACCTTGAAAATAGTAAAAGTTAGAATTATTTAAATAATGGATATGGTGCTGACTAGTTTTATGTCAACTGGACATAAGCTAGAGTCATTTTGGAAGAGGAACCACAACTGAGAAAATATTCCTATTAGATTGGCCTGCGAGCAAACCTGTAGGGAGTTTATCTATCTACTGGCTGATGTGGGAGGGCTCAGACTATTTGGCCAGTGCCACCCTGGGCTGACCATCATGAGTGGCATAAGAAAGCAGGCTGAGCAGTCTTCAGGAGTAATCCAATAAGCAGCATTTTTTCCCCATGGCCTCTGCCTCAGCTCCCACCTCCATGTTTCTGACTCAAGTTTCTGCCCTGACTTGCTTCAGTGATGGCCATCAATTTGAATATAAAAACAAACATTTGAATGGAAAATAAGACAACATAAATGACTTTAATCATAAGAAAAGTAAATACATGTCTACTTACTGTATCAAAAAGTTAGAATATTTTTATTTGTTCCTTTCTACCTACTGTAACTTCCTACAGGAATATAATTCCTATGAATAAGTGAGTTTACATGTATCATTTTGTTTATAGTAATATTGTACTTAGAGAAAAGAAATGGAAATAATTTGGTTAATAATTGAATTAAATTTATCGTGCCACAGTCCACATTGCATATTAGTATGCAGTCACTAAAGAAAAAGAATTAAAGTTCAGTTGAAACAATTCCCATTGATGCTGTTAAGCTACAAAAACAAAATGCAAAGACATGCATCTAGCATAGCATTTTACAGAACATAGACCAAAACAAGCAAGAGAACACTGGGTACAGCTATGAATAAACACCATGCCTGTGTATTATATAGCTCCAGGGGTTCCATTTACACACGGGAAAGAGTTGCAATATGCTAGTAATGTATGCTTGTGCAATTGTTTGTAACATGGCTTTAATACGATTTCAGCTGTAAATATACACAAAGCTAAAGATGAATTTAAACATTATTGCATATAAAAACACAGATGTGTGAAGTCCAGGCTGGTAACATGGGCTACTCTGAGCAGAAAGGAACACATGAAGACACTTTAGTGAAAGAATATTGGAGAAGGGGCGGGGGAGAAAAAGACTCCAAACATATTAACAATTAACTAAAATGCATACTATACCTACCTATGCATATATTAATTCATATTTTTGTATGATACATAAATATTAAGAAGTTATACCCTAGCCATTTCTAAAGTAAGACATGACTTTTTTTAAAAAAATTTTACCTAATATAGCACATTACCTAGATCAACTCATGGGGATGTTTGTCACTGTCTATGCAAATTTAATTTTTCATAAGCTTATTTTTTTCTCTGTTAAAATTTTAAGTATAAGTTTGTTTATTGTTCATTTACCTATTGTTCATTATCTTGTTTCTGTATGGGTGGCACTCATTTCTTGTTTACTGAGGCAGAGTCTACATGCTTTTCCATATACCCTCCAATTTTTAACATGGACTGAAGTGTGCTCCTCATTGCTTTATGAGAAATTATTCTAAATTTGACGGCTTACAAACTTTAGCATTTACAAGCATCATGCCTGTAGGGAAGGATATGGACATGACCTACATGTGTGTGTCTTCTGGCTCTAGGTCTCTCAAAAGAAAACAATGGCAATATCTCTTAGATATTAGAAACAACCCACTTCCTAACTCACTCACAGTGTTGATAAGAGAATTCAGTCCCTTGTAGGTGGTTGGACTGAGAATCTCTCTGTAAGCTGTGTCATGTGATGCTAACAGACCTGAAGGCTGCAAAAGGGCAAGAGAGGCTTCCAGGAGGACAGAGCACAAGACAGCAATCTTCTGGATCCTAATTATGACAGTACAACAGTCACTTTTGCTGTGCTCTGTTCAGTAGGATCATAGTGTTACAGGATCAAACCTGCACTGGACATCATGAGTTACCCCAACGAGGGAACATCTGGAGCCCACTGGGAAGCTCATCAGAAGCCTGTCAACACAGTGTGTTTAAGCAGTGTGACATCCTTGTGTTACTCTCTCCACTGTTTGCCTGTGCAGATGCTGCATGACGTCACAGCTCTGTAGAAAACAACAATTTTCCCCAAATGTGCAGCTTAACAATTTATTGTGATGGACTTGCTTTTCTTGTACTCCTTTGAAGAAATCTTTGCTCAAACCCAGATCACAGACTTCCTGTTTTGTCTTCTGTTAATTTTAGCAAATTATATTTTAAGTACTTAGCCATTTTTCACATACAATTATTTTAAAAATTCTTTTGTTGTTTTTAATGTCTGGAATATATGCTTTGGCAATCCATCACATTTCTATCTTGCTTTTCTTGATCTGTATAGCTAACATCGTATATGTGTTATGTGTTCGAGGAATCAGATGTTTCATTAAAACATACTTACTGCTTGTCTGTTTAAGTTGTTTCTAGTTTTTCTTTTCTTTGTTCTGTTTTTTTTTAGGTTTCTAAATTGCATCATTGACTCAGAGTTTTCATCTTTTTATTTTTATTATTATATATACTCATTCTTCCCTCTCTCTCTCTCTCTCTCTCTCTCTCTCTCTCTCTCTCTCTCTTTCTCTCATCTCTCTCTCTCTGACACTCATCATGGTCCATCATCTGACTTGCTGTGTATACAAAGCGAGCCTTAAATTCCTTCTCCTTCCTTTCCCTCTGAAGTACTCTTCTTTCACATATAAAGACTCAGAGCAATTGCTTTTCCTCTAAACAGTGCTTTAGCTCACTATCATGGAGATTGTTATATTATTCAGTTAATTTTTTCCAATTTCCATTGCTATTTCTTATAAATTGCTTGCCAGTGACCCATTAGATTACTGTTGTTTATTGACCTCTGGATATGCTATTTTTATAAGCTTGTAATAATTTTGTATTATTCAATTCCTTTTAAACACATTGAATGTTGGTTAAATGCCCTTCACATACTCAGTATTGGTAAAAATACATTCATTTTTAATATAGTGTTCTGAAAATATCAGTTACTTAAACTTACACTATTCTTTCAATATGCTTTATGTTAATTTGCATTGTGTCTAGTTCTGTGTTAGTAACAAACTCTTCAGTGATGCAATTCTCATGTTTCACTATATTTAGCTGGATATAGCAGAATTCTCAAGTTGTTTTATAACTCTAGTCATCTCTTGTGACTGTTAGTGCCACTGTTAACATTTTGAAGTGAAGTACATATTATGAGTGCATCATGTGGAACTGACTATTGTATCATTCATTAAATGCTGTTCCTAAATTTTATGGTAAAAAAATTACACAAAACCCAAGTTTCCAGAATATTACATTATTATTTCAAAATATAATACATTCTATACAAGTAAAAAACTTAAAAACTTCCACTGCAATGAACATTCTCACTATGAACTAATTTAAACCCTTTATTTTTTAAGCCATGAAATAGATATCAAAGTTGGAGCAAGTTTCCCAAAGTTCCTGTATTTTGCAAGATATAAATGATTTTAGACATTTAACCAAGTGGGTAGCCTCAGAGTACAGAACAATGAGATTCTAGAATCACATGAACTCACAAAATAAACCCAACATAGCCTATAGTTTCCTGAGAAATTTTTGCAGATCAGTTTCTTGCTAAAAAAAATCAGAAGAAGAGTTATTTGTGTCATTTTATGTGTCTTGGATATTATTGTAGGGCACTCAACAAAATGTGAGTGATATTAAGAAATTCAAGGGAGTCTCTGGCATGGAGAGCATACACAAGTCCTGCACAGGTTTAAGCCAGACAGGGCCCGGTCATTGAGAGTGAGGAGTGGACACAGGCATTGAAGCCTTAATCAAGTAGCTATCTGCAATTGATAGCCACTGGCAGAAGGAAAAGGTCATTTTTTTCCAATAGAGTGTCACTGGGTATATCAGCCACGTTCCAAGACAAGCTCCACCCCCAGGAGTAGTTGACCAATACAAATGATCCCAATGGTTCTTTTGTCTGTTTGTTTTGATTTTCACTTTTGTGGATTTGTGATATTTAAAAAAAGAAAGAGGCTCTCTAGAAAAGCAGAGTACTTATGGCCCATAGGCACAATGAAATCAAATTTCACAAAAGAGTGAAATGAAAAGGATAGGCTTCTATATTGGAGAATGAGTGTTGCCACGATCAGGAAGGAAGTCAAAAACATCTACTGCATTGTCTACAGTCCTCATTGCCAACCCCGCCCCCTTCTCCTGTTCCTACTCCGTTGTGTACAGTCCTCATTTCCCCTCCTCCTCCTCTTTCTCCTCTTCGTCTCCTGTTCCTACTTTTAAAACCTTCTCCCCCTTCCTCTTCTTTTTCTTCTCAGTCTTTTCCTTCTCTCCTTGCACTGTGACTGAACCCTGGGCATCCATTGTCCCATGCATGTGCTCTACTATTGCAATCTAAAGGCACTTCACAGCCAAAATCACATTCCAATTTCCAGTTCTCACTCCTACTATTTGTGTGGTTCCTAAATATAGAAGTAGCATATATTTAATCCTGACGCATATGTAAGACAGTATCAATGTGAAATAAAACTGTGACATCATCCTAGGAGAAAACACTTACTCTGTTATATGCAAGCATTTAAATCTGAGAAAAAGCTGGGTGTTGTTGGCACGCGCCTTTAATGCCAGCACTTGGGAGGCAGAGGCAGGTGGATCTCTGTGAGTTTGAGGCCAGCCCAGTCTACAGAGCCAGTGTCAGGATAGATTCCAAAGCTACACAGAGAAACCCTGTCTCGAAAAAAAACAAACAAACAAACAAACAAAAAAACAAAAACAAAAACACACCAAAAGAAAATTTGAAGACCTTAGTGCTTTCTTCACCAAACTATCAGAGTAGTGATAAAATTATTAGAAGTACTTGTGGGGATGAATGTAGAAAACAAAAAATAGAGAAAGAATTAAAGGTGCTTTGGTATTGAATTTATATTTTGAAGAAAAGTGTTCCTAACTATGGATGTTTGGTGACATGTTTTTCCTTTATCCCAAATGCAGTGACTCTACATGCTATTCAATTTTATTAGACCACATCTAGACTTTTCTTCTTTAAAGAAAATACTTCCTAGGATCAGATGCAAATTATGAATTAGGAGGGTTTTTTTTGACAGTTCTTATTGATTTGTGGAAAACTTGAGTTTTTCACATTGTCCATCTATGAATATGGAGGGCTTAAAGAAGCATTCTGAAGCACAAGACTCAGGACAGTCAATTTTTAGAAGCTGGAAGCCATGTCAGTCTTAGACCTTGGAGTTCCTTCTGTTCCTTGAAAGGTTCCTGGTAAGTAATGGGAACACTAAATTGTTTTGAGTTAAAGAAATAAGTGAAGTTGTCAAGTGTTCTTTGTGTTACCTAATGTAATATATAGACAATCTCACATATTAGGAAAGCTGGACAATAATAATACATGTACAATACAAAATTTTAGATGAAAATTGGGTAATTTTTGTTAAAAAAAAGGTATCAGATAAAGATTCCCATTTATATGAAAGTCATAAATTTATAATCTTTTGTCATTTCTTTATTATTCTAAAACTTATCAGTGTTGGGATAATGTTCTCAAGTGACATATGATTAAAATAATGAAAACATTAGAAAAATTTTATACTTAAAATTTTAAACTTAAATAAAATTTTATAATATATATATATAACCCCATATTTCATATAAAATTTATTTATACATGTTCAGCTGGGCCTTTTAGCTTTCTCCTGTGAAACTCTCTCTCTCTCTTCTCTCTCTCTCTCTCTCTCTCTCTCTCTCTCTCTCTCTCTCTGTCTCTCTCTCTCTCTGTCTCAACAACCTCCCTGCAGAGAATCTCCAACAGAGACCGAAAAAATGCCCAGGTGGAAAGACTCACCTAAAAGCATACCATAATTGGGCACAAAACCAGCTTGTGATGGACACGTCATCATCCCCCTGCCCTGCCCCTACTGGATATTTAAGCTTGCCTCCCTTAGATCAGCCATATGATTTTTTTTCCCTTCCCCTTACCTCCTCTCTATCGTTGGGGGCTGGGGGAGCCACCTGGGAGTTGTTTTGCTCAAAATAAACCTGGTCTTTTACTTTTTAATTCTTCTTGATTTGGCTTATTGTGACATTGAAAAAAAAAAACCAAAAAAACAAAACTACCATCTTGGTGCAAGAAGTATGGGAATTGTTAAGCATTCTCTGCCCAGTCTTCCAGCCATGTGGGAGGAACTCTTCTTTTACTCCTTCTCTGACAGACAGGATCTACTTTTGACTTGTGGTAAGTAAACCATTTCCAATCACCGCCTACAGAGGTCCAGGACCCCTTCTGGGTGAAGACTTTCCAAGAATTTCATGGTTCCTGCCAAGCCATAACCACACTCAGCAACACTTCCTTTCTGGAGCAAAAACTATCTTTGTTCCATGCAACCTTTGTGGAGGAGATGTCCTACCCAAAGGCAGCCCCACACCCACCCACCATTCAACCCCAGGTATAAAGGTGTGCACAACATCCTAGTCTTCCATGTCTGGCATAGGCTTGGAAATGGGCATCTACAGATCTAAATCCTGTCCTTAGTTACCCCTGAGGTACCTACTGCAAATTTATCAGATTGGGGCTGTCTCACAACATATCACAAATGGTTTGGGCCGCCTCATCCAGGGTTTTTGAGCTCTGCACTCTCACCCCTCCCTCTTCCCTAGTCTCTGTTTGTCTGTCTACCTGACTCTCATGTTTCCACTCTGAGGTGACCGTTTACCCTTTCACTTTCTCCATTGTCCAGTAAACCTCTTGCTCTAATTCTGTTGTTCTCTTAGTGGCATACCTTGGCAGAGCCTGCCAAAACGTACCTACTTGGCCTTTTTACTCACTAGGCTCTCCTGTCATTTGGCCTGCTAATGGTGGGATTCCATCCACCCACAACAGATCCATTCTCTTTATCTGTGTCTGTCTACTCTCCCACACTAAACTGCCTAAATGCCCCATCTTTACATTATTTACAAGGTGGGAGTCAGAGCCGGAGAGACCGGCTGCTTTGTGTTTGAGAACACTCAAACATGAGTGTTCTCCCTTATGGTGTCTGCTGATCTGGACCTCAAAAAGGCACGTATAGATCTTTTGTCTGTGACTTAATCTAATTCCAACTTTTAGAGTTCTATTCTTTCTGTTACTTTCCACATGGGCACATGTGTGCTTGTCTGGCTCCTGCAGCCCACTGTACCTACGTGGATGTCTCTCCGGCTCACTCTCATCTCCCAGCAGCCTAGGAGACCCGTAGCTCAAACTCCATCCTGATGTATTCTCCACCTGGCTCTAGGCCTTGCCTCCTGCAGGACCACAGGTACACCTCCCTTATCTTCTGCTCCTTCCTGGCTTTCCCTCACCTTGCAGCCAGACTGCAAGCACACTACACTTATCTTTTTTTCCTGCCTCTAGTCCTGCAGCTCACTTTTCACTCTCAAATTCCCCTGGGAACTTATAGGAACACACTCACACAGTGTTCCACTTTGGGAACACTATCTCCCTCTCTATCACCCTCCACAGACTCAGATTCTATTTTCTCAGCTTAGCCTCAATAAAATCAATGGCCAAAACTGGTGAACTGGACTTCTAAATTCTTGCAAATTGTTAACTGCTTCTGCTTCAAACAAGTGGTTCCCCCAAAACTTAATACCTAAACTTCCTCTGCTACATTTCCAAAGCCCCTTACCTCTAAGGCCCCACTTCCTTACTCCTAAAAATCTTTTGTTCCTCGGACTTGTTTGTACGCTGGCCCTATATCTTAACATTATACTGTAAACTCTTCTTTCAAGATGTGTACATTGCTCATCTGGCATGTTCTAAAAATCTATATAATTTATAACAATGACTATTTCCTGTGGAAAATCTTGCTGTTAGCAAGGTTCTGTCTACTTTCTATGGATGGATGGATCTGTGCCTGTTTGCTTTCTTGTGGACTTCGGAGCTACATGGAATTACATCAGGCTCTTTTGGGTGTGTAAAGGTATGTGGCCAGTGCATGTTTGCTTCTGACTGATCTTGGTTGCATGATTTTACTATTTTCCATGGTAATGGTTCAGCTGTTACTATTACAACTAGCTTTCTGGGCTCAGAATTTGCCTCTGGGCTCTCTGATCACTGAATCTGCTACAATAACAGAAATTCATATGTCATTTGGGTATAAATAATATTAAAGTTATTTTATTCTGTTCTTCCATATTAAAATAAAAAAACAGCTAAGGGAATTAGGTATGGTTCAAAATCTGTAGCAAAAGTTAACTTAAAATTTTAAAGCCTGTAACTCCAAATTGGAACTGCTCTGGGAAACAGCTGTGGTTTTCCACCATTTTAATTAAGTACAGCTACATGTGAAATCATCAACTTGACAAAGGCTGGTGAAGAGGGAAGTCATGTGACTTCCTTGATTAAAGGTGACCATATGGAATGGGCCTACCAAGGAGACAACAGGTCTCCAGGATATTTTGGATTAGGATGGATTTCTGTATGATAATTCCTGTCCTTTCCTTAAAACAGGTTTATGAAATATAAGATTTAGAACAATGTTGGTTTCGTGAGGTATTAAAGTTGCACCTCCATGCATTCATACATAGAGACATATCTTGCTGGCAGCCAGAGTTTGTAATGTTAGAGTAATCCCGTTGGTATTGATTTTAGAGACATTGAGTGGTGTACACTGTTGAAACTTGGTTTTGCCTTCTACAAATTATGGTTGTGCTCTGTGTCTTCATTCTTGAAATAAAAATTTATGACCACAGCTGAACACCAGAGACTGGGGTAGTCTTATCTTATGATGAAGTAGTTTGGCAAAAGGGCTCTCCACCTAAGGTCAATTCAAGTTAACAAAGACCAACTTAGGAATGCATGTCTAATTTTGCTGTAACTAGTTTGGTAAACTAAGAAAACTTTTGTGTCTACAACGGTGTGCTATAAAAGGATCAGGAAGTATCATAGTCTCTTTGTAGGCTGTGTTTATGATCTCTTGTGTTTATCAAGTCTCATCTTGATATTAAAAGAGCTTCAATTCAGAAATTGTTATTTTTAAGGCTAACAATAACAGGATAAAGCTATGAAATTCTAATCTTATGAGACACATAAGTTAACTGTCACTTACCTCACAACAGATCAACTTCTTTGTTATGTTCAGATTTAGCATATATATATATATGTATATATATATATACATATATATATATATATTCTCAAAGTTAAGCTTAAAGCAACTAGAAACAAACAACATTTGTCTAGTTTAGATATACCTAACAAATAATGATCCTCAAACACTTCAGAGATCTGAGAACATGGCATTTCAAATGTTGGCATTTAAAATGTTTAATAAAAAAGCTTCTCATGATAGAGGCATGTCAGCTCCCAGAGGCACCCCTATATCCTCCAAAGATGATGGGTGGACACAGAAGAACTTGCACCTAGAGACTGCTTTAAATATGATAAAGCCAGACACAGCACAGAAAAACAAAAACTGCCTTTCACCTCAACTGATGCCACGAACCTCTCCAGATTGTGGGCAAGTAGGATGCTGGGGAAATGATTGCCCCACTTTGCCAAGACAAGGCAGACCAGTCCCCCCAAATTCCTACTCCACAGGAAATCTAATACTGCCTTGGGAACTCTATCTCCAACAACCATGGAGGAAACTGTGGTAGTTGTCTAGGTGGTCAGCAAGTCCCTGTCATTTTAGTAGATTCAGAAGCTGCTTCACTTCTGCTTACTCAGTTTAAATTTAACCTTCTCAGATCTGATGGTGTTTGATGACTAGGGTACTGATAGTTTCAGCAGTTTAACAACTCTTCCTCTGACCCTGCAAGGCTCCAACCACTTTGGTAGGTCATTAGTTAAGTTTCTTATTAAAAATAAAGACAGGTTTGCCTTGACCAGAGGCTTCACAGCAAAGGATAAACATAAATGTAACTTTCTACTAAAGGAACACAGGAAAATGTTTTAAGATATATAATGTTACAGACTTCTGTCCTTTCTGTGCTATTATTACACTGGAATTTCAGAGGTTCAGAGTTTTAGCATTGATATATGGAATTCTGATAATCAGAAAGACCACTGACTATTTACTATTCAGTTACAAGCTCAAGATGTTAAATTTCCTGTGGTTTTCTTCTAAGTATAGACCTTTAGGTGTTTCACCAAGCTAACACTAGGCTCTCTAGATGTAGGGAAAATGTTCATGCCTTTTAACCGAAAGTCATAGCCTTTGCTATGACACCAAGATGTAAATCTGTTCCAGCTGTTTTCCATACACCTGAGTGTTTCTGGGGAAAGAATGCTACTACTCTACCAAGGTATCTGGCCTGCTGGAAACTAATATCGAGTCACTCTACAAGTTGAAGAACTTCATCAATACAACCAGGCCACATATCCATTCCATTCTTATTGGCACTCTTCACTCTTCCCATGATGAGCCCCATTTATTGGGCTAGTGTTAATAATCTATTTTTTTCTTCTAGCAACTTGCCTTCTCTGCTTCCTAGCAGAATAGATTCCAGAGGTCTTCAGGATGGCAGTTATCTGAATGCTTCTTCACCTCTCATACCTCCCATAGAGCATAAGCCTACCAACTCTTCACTCTCTGTCCCCACATCATCCCATGCCAATAGGAAATAGCCAGATATGAACCTGTGCCTATATACACAAAAGGATTGGCGTGTTTGGCTGGGACTTCCAGTTTGCTCCTTCAAAAGTCCCCCACTCCAAACCCCACCCTCTCAGAGAATCCCCAACAGAGACCACCAAAAAGTCAGCCAAGTTCTGCTTCTTGGTGACTGGCAGCTCCTCCCCTGATGTTACCAAAGGCCCAAGATCCCACCTAAAAGCATACTATAACTGGGCACAAAACCAGTTTGTGGCAGATGCATTATCAACCCCACCCCACCTACTGAGTATTTAATCTCCCTCCCTTAGACCAGTCATGTGATTTTTTTTTCCTGTGGTTTACCTCACCTCAATCTCTGGGAGCTGGAGGAATCACCTGGGAGTTGCTTTGCCCAAATAAACCTGGTCTTTCACTTTTTAATTCTTCTTGATCTGGCTTACTTCATTGGTGGAGCAATCTATTATTGGGTTACAGAAAACCTATTAATACACAGCATTGATTCTATAGTTAAATTCATCAAACATCTAAGAATTACATGCTATAATTTGGGAAATGAGCTAAGCACTAGGAAGAAGTTCAAAACAAGGCGATCTGCCTTAAATATCTTAACACTAAATTAAAGCTAACATGGAATAGACTTTGTAAGAGATATGACATTGACAGCATGAAATGGGATGTACAAGTACATGGCATACTGAGATATTTCAGAAACAACTACGAAGAAGCTACATTTTGTTCATTACTCATTTCCACCTTACCACTGTCTCTTGGTGAAATCATTACTTTCATAGGAAATGAGTTTTACTTTGTCATCAGCTTCACTGTCAAGTTATTAGGGCATAAAAACACTTACGTCTTCCAGATAACTGCAAAGTATGGCGACTCTGTTTAACATTATCCTGTCTAAAGGTTCATTTAAGATAGATTTCAAACATCCTGTCTCTTATTTAAGCCCCAACCTCACTGTACTCTTTCACCTGTGTTTTGGTTTTCTCTAGCCCTGGATGGTTTTTGTCTTTTCTCTGGAATTCTGCTCATTTCTCAGTGGTAGAAGGCTCATGCTAAGTCTCTGCCTGAAGCTCCTGGAATATATACTGCTTTATCCTCCTCCAGGAAGAATCTTCTTATGCTGTTTATGATAAATGGAGCAAAAAGATAAATATGGCATAATACATTCATAATTGTTACCCTTGGAAGGCTGAGGCAGGAGGATGTCATTATGAGTTCAATAACTATGTGAAAACCCAAAATAAAACATAATACTAACTTACTGTTCTAAATAGACTTCTAAAATAATATATTGACAATATATCCTTTCCCCTACATACCAGTCCCCTTTATCTTTGTCTATTGTCTTTGAATCTATCCCTTTCTAAAAACAGAATTTGACAAGCTGTCATGAACATCTATATTCCAGGTATAAGTCTTGTTCCTAAAGACTCAAAATTCAATGGGAGAAATAGTAACTATGACAAAAGGTAGGGAAAGCTTCAATAAAGAAATAATATCAGAAAATAATTGAGGACAGCTATTTCTTCTGCTAGGGGGAGTGAAAATGATCCAAATCCACAGGGATACTGTATCTTCCCAAGGTAGATACAACCTTCACACTGATTCTTTACCTCATAGCACTAACCATCTTGAAAGAATTTACAAGTATATAATTCAGAAGTATATTTGTCATCCCATAATTATTTTTCTCTATTTTTCTGTCATCTCACCAAACAGCCATGGGAGAACACAAAGGTTAGAAAAATTCAGAAGGAAGCAACCAGCAATCCTCAGTCCTCCAGTTAGCTTATAAAACTGGACAGCATGGATGGTGTGACTGTAAATCTAGGCACATTTCTCATCTCCTCACTAGGGAAATTCTATACCTCAGAGTAAGATGTGACATCATGAGCAAAGAAATTACACAAATTTCCACAGTTCTTAGTTTTCATTAAATAAGTGAAAAGACATTTACTTCAAAGGAGCACACAGATATGACCAATAACAAGAATGTGAGTCACCACCTTCCCCAATGGTCTCCACTAATCTATGTATGACTCATCATCTTCCAGAAAGGCAAAGAGAAGCCTTGCCCCAATTCCCTGACAATCAGCATAGTTTCTTTTGTATTTTCCCCCTTTGATGCACATCCCAAGCACTTATTACTTTATACCTGGACTTTTGGAATACTCTAGGTTTTCTGTGTGTTTTATTCTTTGTCAAGCCACTAGGGCATCAAAACCCTTAAGTCTTCCTGATAACTTCAAAGTATGATGATTCTGTTTAGTATCATACTGTCAAATAGTTCATTTAAGATAGATTTTAAACCTTCAGCCTTTTATTTAAGTCCCCAATCTCACTGTACTCATTCTCCTGTGTTTTCATACTCTCTAGCCCAGAATGGTTTTTGTCTTTTCTCTGGCATTATGCTCATTGCTCAGTGGTACATCCCTGCCTGGGGTTCTTCTTTCCACCTTTCCAAACTCTTCCTCTTTTAGCTTGACCAGTCATTAGAAATCATGTTGACATTTTCATCTTCTGAATTATATTCTTCAGAAAGGTTGTGAACATGGCTTCTCGGCACTTAGTAGAGCAAGACTGATCTCAGTTACAGTCCTTCACAGGCAGTCTCTTCCTCCTTAAGTGATAGATGCTAAGAACATATTGAGGCTTCAAGTGGCCCTATTGCCTGCCAGAGAGGTCATAGTAAGATACAAAGAGCCTAATGCCTGGCTTTGAATAAAGCTCACAGACCAGATTGCTGGAGTGATAAAAACAGTGGTTCTACCTTATAGATTCAATTCCCCTAAGAAATATCTCTGAGGTCTCAGATGCAAGAGCCAACACATTCTCTTCTGGCTTAAACATTTCTGTGTTGGACTTTTTGTAATTTGTTTCCACCAGTCATGTGTGGTACAGGAACCCAACATCAATGATCTATGTTATGGGGAATGGGTGACTGAAGATAGAAAGGAGTTCATTACTTTTTAACTTCGCAAAGAATCTATGAAGTATAACTAAATTACAAAAGCCAGTTCAAATAGTGAATACCACCTAGGATGAGGAAATTTTGAGGACTTTGTCTTGTTCCTCTCTACCACATTGTTAGTGATACACATCCAATAAAACATCTAAAAGTTTGCTTATAAGTAACAAACCAATTTCCCAATCCTGTATCACATATTATTTAAAATTTAGAAGGGAGGTGGTAAATATAAACTACATGGGGGTTTATATAGTTTGGGTTCAGTCTAACTATGCAGTTCAGTGAAGAGGAAAGCAGTTTTGACTAGGGAACTAAAGTTGTGCCTACTTAGAAGGTAGGCACTAAACACATATTCTCCAAACCCTTTGTAATAGACTAAACAACAGTAAACTAAGTTCCATGGAGCTGAATGCCAGAGTTAACACTTGCTAAGGTTTGGAAGGCACCCAAAATGTGAAAGATACTTCCTATAGCAACAAGGAGGTTAAGAGTCTTAGCCACTGTGAGAAACAAAACATAGTGTAACATATATTAAAACCACTTGGCAAAGTTTTTTCTCCTTGGGATTGTCATGGAGAAGACAGACTTTTTATTGTGAGTTCTTTTGTTGGAGGTGGTGCAATTAATCAGTGTATTACTCTCTGGGGCTAAGTAGGAATCCCCTTCTCACACTTAAGACATACTTTTTTCCTCCTTAACAGACTCATGACTCAAAACTAGGCTTATGTACAAATGTAATGATATGTTTCCATGAGCTACTAAATCAGTAGATACAGTGTGCTTGCATTTTGCAAATGAGAGCTAATGGTAGTCCTCTCTTTTAGTGAACTTCAAGAGACATTCTCAGGGGATATTTGTAGTCTCTGGTCATTACATCCAGATTGTGTACCTTTATCATAGAAAACTCTACTTCAGAGCCAGAAAGAATGAGATTTTGTTTGTTCATTAGATATATGTCATGCTCTCAGACATTTTGATTGTGTTTTCTTAGATGACCACAACTGTAGCAATGTGTCTACTAAAAGAGGTTACTAGTCACTGGTGACTTGTATTTAAAGACATGTATCTCTGACAGCAAGGTGTCTGATTTAATTTTCTATTAAGATTACCTCTGGTTAAATTTATCATAACTTTGTTGAAGCCCATTCCCTATGGTAGGATGGCAAGCTCTGCCTTAATGCATGGGAGAGTGGCTAGTCCTGCCCCAAATTAATGTGCCAGACTTTGTTGACTCCTCGTGGCAGGCCTTATCTGTGAGGAAGAATTGATAGGGGGTGGGCTCGGGGGAAGAGGGTAGAGAAAGAACTGTGGTTGGAATGTAAAATGAAGTTTAAAAGGTAAATTATAAAAAATAAACTACCATAGCTTTTCCAAATGAAGTGAGGAAGAAAAAAATCTGACAAAACACTAACAAAAGCATAAATGAAACTAATTCTTGTAGCAACTGCTAAAGAACTCAAATCAATCTATCATACTTTCCATAAATGTGTAACTGATTGTGTAAGAGCTCCTTTAATTTTTGAGCCCTTTTCAGAAACATTCCATTTGTAAATGACGAAAGATACACAGTGGAAGAGTCCCAGTAGAAGAAGAAACAGAAATTCCCCTACAGGAGAGGTTGTCTCTGTTTTCAAATTAGACAAAGGAACCATAATTCACTTTTTGGCTAAGAAAATTGATGAACTCAAAGGTGTCAATATTTAGCTGGGTGGTGGTGGCTGATACCTTTAATCCCAGCACTCAAGTTGAAGGCCAGCCTGGTGTACAAATCTATACAGAGAAACCCTGTCTTGTAAAGCAAAAGCAAAAACAAAAACAAAAGGTGTCAATGTTTAACTAAACGCCTAAAATTCCATAAAGTTTATATAACTGAGTGAAATATTTGCAAAATGTGGTTATCAAAGTTCCTTCTCAACAAAGTAAAATACAGTGGTATTGTGAAAAATAAATAATTCAGAAAATAAAAAAAAACACTCTTTATATTATGTTGGTTACATTTTGACTAACTTGACACATTAGAGTCATCTAGGAAGAGTGTGCCAGTTGAAGAATTGCCTCCATCAGAATGGCCTATAGGCAAGTCCATAGGACATATTCTTGATTAATTATTGCTGGGACAGAGCCTGCTTACTGTTACTGTTGCCTGTGCCATCCCCAGGTAGGCCTGGCATGGATAAGAATGATGGCTAATCCCATGGAAGACCTGCCCCTTTCTGAATGGAGGAGAAGTGGATGGAGGTAGATGGAGGGAACAGGAAAAGAGGAGGGAAGGGGAAACTGTGGTTTGTATGAAAAAAGTGAAAGACCTGTATCATAAGAATTTTGAGTCTTTAAAGAAAGAAATTAAAGAAGACACCAGAAAATGGAAGGATCTCCCATGTTCTTGGCTAGGGTAGGATCAACATAGTAAAAATGGCAATCTTGCCAAAAGCAACCTACAGATTCAACGCAATCTCCATCAAAATCCCAGCACAATTCTTCATAGACCTTGAAAAAAACAATTCTCAACTTTATATGGAAAAACAAAAGACCCAGGATAACCAACACAACCCTGTACAATAACAGAACTTCCGGAGACATCACCATCCCTGATTTCAAGCTCTAGTATAGAGCTATAGTCCTGAAAACAGCTTGGCATTGGCACAAAAATAGACAGGTAGACCAATGGAATAGAATTGAAAACCCTGATATTAACCCGTATACCTATGAATGCCTGATTTTTGACAAAGAAGCCAAAGCTATACAATGGAATAAACAAAACATCTTCAACAAATGGTGCTGGCATAACTGGATGCTGGCATGAAGAAGATCCATGCACAATCTATCACCATGCACAAAACTTAAGTCCAAATGGATCAAAGACCTCAACATAAACTCAGCCACACTGAACTTACTAGAAAATAAAGTGGGAAATATTCTTGAATGTTGGGAGCTGCAGAGTACCGCACCTACAAGATGGCGCCAGTTTCCGCCTTCCACCAGCCCGATGTCGAGTGCTCTCAGTGGTAAACAACTCCTAATTTGGTAAAGGACACGTATCCTCTTAATTCTGCTTGGAGACAACCTATCCTGGAGTGCCACATGGGGTTAGGTGATTGGTAGTTGTAGGCTATATCAAGCCCTGCCTTCCTGGGTTCGGGGCCACTTCCTGTAAATCAAGGTTCCTGATAAACTGTGAGAAGAAGATTCCTCAGTGTTGCGTCATTCTTGCTGGTCAAGGGTGGTTGCGACACTTGAACAAATTGGTGCAGGAGAACGCTTCCTGAACAAAACACCAGTAGCACAGACACTAAGATCCACAATTAATAAATGGGACCTCCTGAAACTGAGAAGCTTCTGTAAGGCAAAGGACACAGTCAACAAGACAAAACGACAGCCCAGGGATTGGGAAAAGATATTCACCAACCCCACATCCAATAGAGGGCTGATCTCCAAAATTTACAAAGGACTCAAGAAGCTAGTCTCTAAAACACCAATTAAAAAGTGGGATACAGAACTAAATAGACAGTTCTCAATAGAGGAATCTAAAATGGCTGAAAGACACATAAGAAAATGTTCAACATCCTTAGCCATCAGGGAAATGCAAATCAAAACAACTCTGAGATACCATCTTACACCTGTCAGAATGGCTAAAATAAAAAACACCAATGACAGTTTATGCTGGAGAGGTTGTGGAGAAAGGGGAACACTCCTCCACTGCTGGTAGGAGTGCCAACTCATACAGCCACTTTGGAAATGTGTATGGAAATTCCTTAGGAAAATGGGAATCAGTCTACCATAAGATCCAGCAATTCCACTCTTAGGCATATACCCAAAAGAAGCACATTCCTACAATAAGGACATCTGTTCAGCTATGTTCATAGCAGCATTATTTGTAATAGCCAGAACCTAGAAACAACCTAGATGCCCCTGAAGAATGGATAGAGAAAGTGTGGTACATTTACACAATAGAATACTACTCAGTGGGGAAAAAAAGCAATGGAATCTTAAAATTCGCAGGTAAATAGATGGATCTAGAAGAAACCATCCTGAGTAAGGTAACACAGTCACAAAAAGAGAGGCATTGTATGTACTCACTCATATGTGGATTTTAGACATAGAATAAAGGATTGTCAGCTTGCAGCCCAGGCTGCCGGAGAGGCTGGTAAACAATCAGGACCCTAAGAGAGACATACATGGAGAAGGAGAAAGGGACAACATCTCTTGAGCAAATTCGGAGCATGGGGGGAAGGGAAAGGGAACCAGGATAATGAGAAGAGAAGAAGAGGGGTAAGGAGGACATGATGGGACAGGGATATTGATTTGGGGGAAGAACAGAAGAGAGCAAGATAAGAGATAATATAATAGAGGGAGACATTATAAGTTCAAAGAGAAATCAGGCACTAGGGAAATGTCTGAAGAGCTACAAAGATGACACCAACTAACAATCTAAGCAACAGAGGAGAGACTACTTTAAATGCCCTCTCCTGATGATGAGATTGATGACTAATTCATATGCCATCATATAGCCTTCATTGAGCAGCTGGTGTAAGTAGAAGCAGACACCCACAGCTAAACCTTGAACTGAACTGAAATCCAGATGCAGAGCAGTAGGACTGATGAGCAAAGGGGTCCATACCAGGCTGGTGAAACACACAGAAACAGCTGACCTGAACAAGGAAAACTCTTGGTCACCAGACTGATAGCTGGGAAACCAGCATGGGACTGATCCAGACCCCCTGAATGTGGGTGTCAGTGAGGAGAATTTGGAAATCTATGGGACCTCTTGTAGTGGATCAGTACTTATTGCTACCATAGGAATGGACTTTAGGAGCCCATCCCACATGGAAGGATACTCCCTGAGTTGGGGGTTGGCCTAGGCCCTATCCCAAAGAATATGACATACTTGAAGACCCCTTATGGGAGGCCTCACCCTCCCTGGGGAGCAGAAAGGGTATGGAATAGGTAGCGTGTTAGTGAGCTTAGTAACCAGTGAGATTAAGATATCCTTTATTAGAGAAAGGTCAGCTGAAGGCAAAACAGAGTATGCCAGGGGCAGCAAGGCAGGGAGGTCCCATGTGCCTTGTCTCTCCCTTTAATCCCTATCATGTGTCATCCTGACCTCACCTTGAATAGGCCCTAACGGGCATGGTTAGGCACACATGTAGCCAGATTCTAGCAGGCATGGCTTACACTGTCCCCAACACTTTCTAATAAAAAAAAGAAAGAAATTTATTAAAATAAAAAAGAAAAGAAGGGTTGTTGAGCACAAGCTTTGGCGGAAGTCAGTAAACAGCTTCTTCTGCATCTGTTCCTGTTTGAATCTCTGTCCTTGATTTCCCGAAATTATCTACTGTAATTGGGATTGTAAGGCAACTAGCCTTTTCTTTTCCAAGGTTTTTATGGTAGCTCACAAAAGTAAGCGCACACACACACACACACACACACACAAACACACCCCTTTCCAACCACAAACTACAAACTAAGTTAAAGACATGTGTAATACTAAAGAAGTTAGTATTATAAGAATGTAAAATTTTTCTACCTTTGAAAGTTCCTCAAGATAAAATTCTAGATGAAAATGGCAAGATAAAGAAGATAATAATGCATGTGAGTTAAATGACACTATCTCAGTTAATAGTCAAATAAAATTGCAGGTAAAAAATAAAATGTTTCATCAGCACTTTAATCCCAGCACTCAGGAGGCAGAGGCAGGCAGATCTCCGTGAGTTCAAGGCCAGCCTGGTCTACAGAGTGAGTTCCAGGACAACCTCCAAAGCACTACAGAGAAACCCTGTCTTTAAAAGCAAGCAAACAAACAAACAAACAACAACAAAAATAGAATGTTTCTGTTTTTTTCCTGAATTTTTTTCTATATTTTTTATACCAGGAAAATGTTCTATGATTTACCCAGTCACACCATTTTAACAGGTATCAATTTTATTGCAATTACAGTTTCTGGTATACTTATTTATAAGGAACTATATGTTATGTTATGGCTTGGGTGTGAACTGGCCACCATGGGCTCATGTGTCTGAATATTAGGCTTCCAGCTGGTGTCTGTTTGAGGGGGTTGTTTTCCCATAGGAGATGGAGCTTTGATGGAGAGAGTGTGATTCTTGGGCCTGTATTAGGTTTATCTCATCCCCAGATTCCAAACAAATTTTTTGTGCTCTTTGGCCCATCAAGATGTGAGCAAGCGAAGCCACAGTCTCAAATCACTATGGAAACAAGGACACTCCAGCTACCCCAGTTGTAAGCCTTCTCTTTCCTTGAGGTGCTGTAGCATCTGAGCCATCATGAGTCCGGGAAATAAATTTTCCTCCCTTAGGTCACTTTTGTCATGTGTTTTGTCACAGAGACAAGAAAGCTAACTAATGCAATAATTTTTGTTATTTTAACACAATACCAGGCATAAAGTAAGGATGGGTCAGATTTATTTGGATTCTTAGTTTCAGAGGCTTCGTTATAGAGCTCTTGGCTCTTAGGCTCATTAATTCTGGACCTGTAGGGAAGCACAATGTCAAGGTGGTGGTGATATGTAGGAAAAGCTACTGACATCATGGTAGACAAGAATAGGTAGAAAAAAAGGGGGTGACCCAAGAATATACACCATGAAGAAGGTACCACAGTGGTCTAATTCTTCTAAGAGCTATCTCCTAAAATTTTCAGAACTTCTCCAGATTTGTAGCAACAGCTAGAGGATCAAGTCATTAATACCTAAGCTGTTTGGGTGATGCTTTGTTTCCAAACCACAACATTCTGTGGCTGGCCCCTGTAAGACTCATACCCATTTTACTAGTGAATATACATTCAACCCTATTTCTAAGAGTTCCCACAATTTAAACAGCTGTAGCATTATCTAAAAGTCTAAGTTAAAAGTCTCTTCTGATTTTAAGGCCAGCTCTTGAGCCACAGTAAGTCCACACAAGTTACATACTCCCAGAATAAAATGGCACACAGTATTAATTCCCATTCCAAAGTGGAGGTGGAAAGCTGAAAATGACATCTGAAGACTGTGTTCTCTCTCCTACATGTACACACTGTGCTAAATTAAAGTATATGCCTTAGTATCATTTATATATATAAATTTGTATCTTTTTAAACAAAATCCATAGACTAGTATAATCTACATTTTCTTACTTTGTGTTTTTGACACAGGGTCTCACTACAAAGCTCTCTCTGGCCTGCTACTCACTACTTCATCCACCATAGCTTCAATCTCATAGAGATCCACCTGCCTTGGCCTCTTAAAGGCTCATATAATTTTTTAAGGAGGCTTTTGTAAAGGAATTAAAAGATGAATTGGGGAGACCACTCAGTGAGTAAAGTGCTCACTACTCAAGGATGATGATGTGCTCTGAATCTCAGCACCCCCTCAAAAGCTGAGCATGGTAATGTGTGCTCCTATACTAGCGTAGTAGAGTCAGATGGATTCCTGAAGCACAGTGGGTAGGCAGCCTAGCCAATTATCGAACTGTAGTGACATTGGGGGGCAAAATCAAGAAGAGAGAGTAATGGAACTCCTCCATCCCTTTCTTTCCTCTCTTATTCATCCTTTTGTCTCCACCAAAGACTTCCAATTTCTGGATTTGTGACATATAAGTTCCATTACTCTCCATCCTTGACATGAGAGGATGTCAGTCACAAGGATGTCACAAATCCAGAAATCGGAAGTCTTTGGTGGAGACAAAAGGATGAATAAGAGAGGAAAGAAAGGGATGGAGGAGCACAGTAGGGGGAAACAAGGATAATGTATTATGAAATATAAGTATTATAATGTTACAGTGAAACCCATTTGTCTGTATATGCACCAACAATGAGGAAAAGGCTAAGAGAAGCTCCTGCATCCATTTATTCAGTTGACAAGTGTGATTGATTGAAGACACTGGGAGGTTAATGATGGACAAGACTAAAGACCTTCATTCCTAGGATTTGTAGTAGCAATGGGTCATTAAAAACAGTAGTAAGCTCCAAAACCTGGAGAAATATGAGGCCACGATGGGTTGCCACCTCTAATGATCTTGATCACACCTGTTATAGTAACAGGATAAGGCCAGAAATGTTCTAAAGTATGCAATTGTACAGAGTGACAACTTAGGAAGACCTTGAAAGCCAGTGCCTACCTATATCATTCTGCTATCATTGAGTCTCATAAATAAATTCTAGATAGAAGTCAGTGGTTTAGAAGTCATTTGGTTTAACCAATCTTACAGTGTCCCCTTGGTTAAGATGTTGGTACTATGTGAAAAGGGGGACAACAGGAAGATCTGCACCTATGTCTATGGTTCTTTAGCCACTAATAAAATGAGCACCTCTACAGTCAAACTCATATATTAACCTACATTCAATGTATCTTTTCCTTTTATTGAGACTTTGTGGATTATTCCCACAGAGAGTTCCCAGAGACATTCCCATTGGCTATCTCTATGACAAGCATGCCTACAATGCTCCCATTCAGTTTTAACCTTTCAGTCAGACACTTCATTACCATGAGTTGAACATAGCCAAATTTGTGTTCATTATCTTTCCTTTGCAAGCTCTGACATTAAGTTGGTCATGCTCAGGAATGAATGTACTTGTTAACTGAGCATGCTAATAATGTGCCCACATTACAGTGTCTTATTGTGTTTATATGTATAGGGTCCTTAAAAAGAATCTGTTCAGTTTGTTAGTTCAAGCAAAGCATTGCTTTTAAATAACAACTGTGCTGCAGGTAAAAACTCCTTTTCCCATTCTTGTATTTCTGGGTTGAGCAATTTTTAGTTTCAACCTCACCAAGATGAAAACTCATCCCTTCTCACTGAATTCCTGTCATTTTGGTTGGCTAGGTCAGTGCTGTAAACCAAGGACAAGGGACATATCTTAATCCCAAACCCTGGTGTCAATCAGGAGAGACAATCTGATCTTTTCACTCTGATTCTCAATTGAAATTTGTTCTGTAAGACTGTAATGAAATTATACATTGGGATATCAGCAATTTAGCTTGCTGTTCTGGTGGTAGAACCCAAGGCTTCATGCATGCTGAATGAGCACTCCTTTGAGCTGTGCCCCCAGTCAAGCCACATCAGTGTTTCAAAGACCAGTATATATTTTTTAAAATAACTAAGGGTAGAAGGCCTTCTACCTAAATAAGGAATATTTAGTATTGGCATATTTAAAACATTTATTTCGTTTGTGTGTAACCCTTTGAGTGCACTCACAAAACTCACTTGGAATGAAATGCCAAAGTAAAAGCTTTGATGGCCTTTCTATTGGCCTTTATCTTTTAAGTTCAATTCAGTGTCACTATCTACAGTGCAGGAATGCTTGCAGATGCATATTTATGGGCACTATCCTCAGTTTAGTTTCATGCAAGATGCCCCAAGATGCTATTCATGTTGCTATTTCTTACAAACATTCTCAATAAACTGAAGAATATGCTGTTTGATTTCTTTGAATAAAACCCTGGATATCTTAGTATTCTTTAGAATGCTGAAAATACGATGGGCAATCTTTTTTTCACAAGGGTTTTAATCCAGTACACAGAAGTAGTCTGGACAACTCAATTTTAACATGTTTTTTTTAAGTAATTAATGAGATTTTTAAGTAATTAAGTAATTTTTTTAAGTAATTAAGGCTGGTTGACCAAAGTTGATGATTAATTTTATTTTGTTTATTCTTCTGGCCTATTTTCCCCAAAGCATATATTTTTTATAATATAGTCCAGAAATCAAGGTGTGATTAACTTTTATTTGATTTACATTCTTTTTTCATGTGAAAATATATCAACTTTTAATAGTCTCAGTATGGTCGGGTGTTGGTGGCGCATGCCTTTAATCCCACATCTTGGGGGAGGCAGAGGCAGGCAGATCTCTGTGAGTTTGAGGCCAGCCTGGTCTCCAGAGCAAGTGCCAGGATAGGCTCCAAAGCTACACAGAGAAACCCTGTCTTGAAAAACAAACAACAAAAAAACCCTCTCAGTTATTTATTTCTCAAAATGATAATATATGTAATTAATTTGCTTAATGTACACTAAATTTACAAACTCAAAAAACAGAAGGGGTACCCATTTGCTGTATGCCATGTTAAGTAAAACATGACAAGTTAAGAAATTTGAGATTAATACAATTCTGAAAACTTCATTTGTTCTCATATTTATTGATGATTTTAGGAAAAGCTGTAATTTCTAAGGACCTGAATGAATTAAATGGGAGGGATAGAATTCCAACAGCATTTCTGTAATAGAGGTGGAAGAAGTTTGGGGATATGCATGTGGATTTTAAAGTCTATCTACAAAGTTGAGAAAGTGGCTCACCATCATTGATAGGCATTCTGAGGTGAGACATTTAAGGAATACTATATGAGAATAATTCCAAGTCCCAAGAAATAATGAGATAAATAATTAGGAAAACATTTTCTTCTTTCTTAATTTGATATCATCATCAATTCCAAATTTCCATTTATTTGACATTATACAATGACTTAAATTTAATTGGGATGTCTTATTTACTTTACCTTTTCTGTGATAAAGTATCCTACAAGAACAGTTTAAGGGAGAAAGAGTTTATTTTGGATGACAGTTCTAGGATACATCTCATCATTGTGGAGAACTCACAGCAGCATCAGTCCAAGAGACAACTGATAACATTGCATCTCTTCAAGGACCAGAGGACCACAAACACATGTGTTCATTTCAGTGTCTCTGTTTTGAACAGTCCAGGATCCCTGCGCAGGAAATGGTGCCATGCATAACTGGAAGGTCTTTCCATGTTACTTAATATAATCTAAAACATTCCCACAGGCATAATCAGATGCCAGTCTCCCAGGTGTCACCAGAGTTCCTCAAGCTCTCCATTGAGATTTAACATCCTAAGATATAAATAAAAATTATCAATTTGAATTTAATTCCCAAATATCTAAAAAAAACCCTCTTCCGTTGAATAAATTAATTATTTAGTTGCTTATAAAACCTGTTAACGTGAGGAGAAACTACCTCAGATGATACTATAGACTACTCCAGAAAGGAGTAGTCCCCATGCCCATATTATTCTGAAGCAGGGACAGTCACTGAAACACCAAAGTAAGATATTCAGGTTTCCTGGGAAACTTACACCAGATACAGTGATTATTTAAGTTCTCTAGTGACACTCTTAAGTACAAGTATTGAGTGAAGATCCAACTTAATTTGTGCAAGTTATTTTACAGCATTAACACAAAAGAAAGACTTTTAAATAGCCTTTTTATCTTCTTTGCTCATTTACTTGAGATAGTATTATTGCGAAGCCTAGGCTAGGCTTAACTCACTGTTAGCCTAGTCTGTCCTTGAACTTGCAATAATCTTGCCCCATTTACATGGCTGCAACAAACACAACTACTGGTTATTTGAATATATGGTATATCATAATTTCCTTGAAGTACCTTATAGCTCCATTCTTCTGTGTCCAGATGTTTCCAATTGTCCCATTGTGTGGTGTGCTGTGTCAGAGAACTGGAAACATTTTTCATCCAGATGTTTTAATTGCACACAGACACCATCACTGACTATTAACACTGATGACTGAAAACAGGAAGGACTTTTCTGGGTGAAGGTCAATTTTGAATTGTTTTTATCTTCTTTCATTTTTGTCTCATTTCATTTTATTCTGTAGTATTTTATGACAAGAAAATGAAACAAAAGGAAGAGGAAGTTTACACACATTTTATTTTAAGTTACAGTTTATATGAGCATCAAACATGAGTGTTTTATTTAATTCTTTGGGTTGATACCTTTCTGGTTTCCAGAAATATAACACCCATTAATCCCTGTTTGCAGACACCTTGAAATATTTATTGAATAATACAATACAGATTCTAAAACATAATCTTCTTTTATGAATACTGGCACAAGTTCACCCAGCTCTGCGGAAGATTTAAGAAGAATGGCAGGGTAAGATCAGACATTGTTTACATCTCACCTCCAGCAAGATATAACTTTACTCTTGGCTGACCTTTAAGTGAAAGCAATGGTTATGTAACCACGTAAGCTAAAAACTAAACAGGAAAAGACAAGCGAGGGGTCACAGGGCTGGGGATGAACTACAAACTTACTCTATTTGTTAAACTTAGATTTTTATCATGTTGCTCAAAGAAACACTGAGGTTTCCCAGATGAAAAATGTGACTGATATTTTATCTTTGCTATCTGATTGCATACATAAATATTTCAGCATTTAAGAGAAGTTATTTGGAAGTCTACAGTAAAATTCAATGCAGTGTCTTGCAATATTAACAGTACTCACTACTGACAAAGTCAAATTTTGGAATGAACTGCATTCTGTCATTGAATAAATACCCATGAATATTGTCCTGAAATATATTATCTGAGGTTGTTCTGAAGGCAAATAGATTTATCTTTGGAAAATTGTATTCATAACATTTATCATTTGTAGCATATAAATCAAATAAATAATGTCTGCATGATATTTTTTTCTATTGTGAAAACTCTATGAGAAAAAACAACAAAATAAATTAAATAGTAGCATGTAGAAAGTCTCAGATATTAAATTATCTTCACTTTAGCAATACATAAATTGTTACTAGAAAATTAAAGATTTTTTAATATGTGTCCTTGATGAGTATCTAGTTTTTCTACATAATTGAGTTGTCATTTAGTATACTTTTATTTTCACATGTAGTAAAGTCATCAGTATGACTCTATGCACTTTTAAATATCATTTAAACAACAGAGTTATAACATAAATTGCATCGGAGAATATATGAGCATAAAGGTTGAATATGAGACACAAAGTGTCCCTGAAATTTTCCTGTGAGTTCACAGATCAACAGGACACAGACTGCTTCAATCCAGTAGGAAACACAGAGATATCCAATGAACAGTTAAAATACTATATGCAAGTAGCAAAATAGACAATCATATCTGAGTACCTAGAAGCAAGAAACCCTGGTATTTGGCAGATGAAGAGGTCTTTGGACAGGACTTCTTCTGTAAAAGGATGTGACAATGAACAAAAGAAGCACACTAAACAAATAAAATCTCGTGACATGACTTGAGCATTGGGTTTGAGAAGGTAAAAGATGAAGCTGAAGGAGAACAAAGTTATGGAAGAGCCCTGAAAGAGTGTTGAGGAGTTCAAAATAGAATAAAAAGAAACAGCCCAATGGCAAGGGCAGCAAGAATTCTAGATGGAGTGGTCAATGGTTGTCACATGACCAACAAGATGATCTTGGCTAGGATAACCAGTGTGGTTGCATTTGATGAGCAAATGCAAAGAATAATAATAATAAAAAACAGAGGGAGATTGGGGTATTTATTTAACAGCTATCTATAGGCTTTATAAGAGATTCTTAAAAAGTCTAGAATTATACTTAGCATTTTAACTTCCTACAATCGGCTCTCTTTACAAGTTCATATACCAATGAATTCCAGGGCCACCTTGTTTTCTTTTACAAAGATGTGAAGCCTTCTGAACTGCTCTCAAATCTTTCTTCTCTCTTATATCCCCATTGTTACTGTAGTTTCTCATTTAGATTAATGCCACCTGCTCCAAACTCTGATTCCTCTTTCAGAGGGCTAAGTCCAGAAACTGCCCTTTACTAAAGAACTAAGATGTAGCCAGCTGCTTTGTAGTGTTTCTTCTGTGTTTTTCTGTTATTTTGTTTGTTTATTTGTGATATTGGTGAGCTTTATAAGATTATGTAGTTTTTACTGTATTGCAAGGTAATTTGTATGAAGAACCAGCTATGACTATTTCCTGTGGAGGAAAGATCCATAAATTACAGCTCAGGTTATTTGTCAGTTATGTAGTTGAAAAATTCTTAGGCAGACAGGATTAAAGTGTGGGAATTGATCCTGCACTCCAGCTGAGGGGCCTGTGAAATTATAAAGATAATATGTTCAGTACAACATCTCCTGTTGCCTAATTTAAAGGTGCTTGGTAGGAGGCCAGAGAAAGAGAAGGCAGTTGGATGGCACTATTTGAAATATTTTAAATGATTGGTTTTTTATTTGCAAGAGACTAAATTATTATGTTAAGGAATGATTTTTTTCTAAGAAGAATCATTATGTCATTTAATTTATGAGTCAGAGCATTCTTAGATTCTTGGGGCTTCTGGTCCATCAAGGATTCAGAAGCAGATTATTCTCTGTGGTGTAAAGTTTAATGTCTCTCCTAATAATTTCAATGATCAGTAAGAAAGAATCAATTATTTTATTCCTGTGATTTCTTCAAAAATCTAGTCTCTAATATGTACAGAAATATACTTACAGTTTTCTGTGAGAGTTCTTGACAACCTTGGGTTACATTTGCTACTCAGAAATGGTCTTGAACAATTTACAGATTCCAAGAACAACAACTACAGTTGCACTGTATGAATTGAGGCATCACAAAGTCTCTTAGTTTTACAAGTTAGATGTCCAGAATTAAACATTTAATAGCATTGAAAAACTACTGTCAGTTAGGATACTTTGTTCCACAGAGTTTCTGATACTTATAAAGACTCATACCATAAAGAAGAATAAATATAATCTCAATCTCGTAGGAAAGATGAGATAAACAAAAACATGGACAAAAGGAAGAAGACAGAAAATGACACAAGATGGTTAAGGGAGTGTCACCTTGGGCTAGAGAGGTGGCTTAGTGGTTAAGAGACTGTCACCTACTAGAGATGGGCTCAAAATGTTCTCTAAACTTGCAACATTGGTGAACTTATATTTCGTTATAAAGCTGATGGCATCCATGAGGCAAAAGTGAGGTCCTAGTATAGAGATCTGTCAAGTTGATTCATAACCTGTGAGGAAGAAAAAAGGTACTTCAAGAGAGGCTAGATGTGGAGCTCATATCATTCACTGGGGACAGAGTGAGAAGTTTGCCACTGTGTCTAAGGATGTTCTCATCTTTACAACAGAGCCTATGTTGTAAGGGGAGTTTTGGGAGAAGGAGAGAACCAAGTTTTAAACTAGTAATATTATTTCTAGCTTATAAAATAAAGAATATCAAACCTACTACTTTTGTTTCAGGATAAAAACTCTCAGTACAATGTGCAAATCTCCTTTTAAGAATGAATGAAAACATGACATTATTTCCCTCTTCCCTCTCTTCCTTCCTACCTTCCCATGATGGTCTGCTTCCTGCATTTACAATCTCTTCTAGTCCCATTGTTGTTACAGTTTGCATAGACATAGGCACCACTCTGGGACTCCCTGCAGCCTGAGCCCAGAGTTCCCACCAGAACTTCAGAGGAGTGCACTAGTCAACTGTCTTCAGTAGAGCTTCTTCTTGAAGTGTGTGGTAATAAACACAGAGACCAACAACTGCATAATATATAGAGGGTGACTTTGGAGCTCTGAGTTCTAAATTGAATGCCTTTATAACACCTCTCCCCTCAGAGCTTGAGGATCTACATGGAAAAGGAGCAGAAAGATTACAAGAGTCAGAGGTGGTAGATGACTTCAAGCAAACACAATGGGGCTTAAGTACATAAAACCTCAAAACCTGCACAAGTTCCAGACAGAAACAAATCCCAGCACTGAGAAGGGAGAGTAGACACAAAGTCCGACCACTATCCAAGAAGCAAAAATCGCAATACTTTTTCTACTGCCATGACAAAACATCATGAGCAAGTCAACTTATAAAACAAAGTACGTGATTTTAGGCTCATGGTTGCAGAGGGTTAGTCCATGGCCACCATGGTGGAGAACCTGGCAGCAGACAGGCAGAGAGGGTGCTGGAGCAGTAGCTGAGAGGTCTGATCCTCATGTTAGATGTAGGGAGGGTCACATCAGCCTGCGGTGGACTTTTTAAACTTCAAAAACCACACCCAGTGACACACCTTTTTCAACAAGGCAACACCTCCAAATCCTTCCTAAACAGTTTCTGTAACTGAGACCAAGCAGTCAGATATATGGAACCATTTTTATTCAAATATGCACAGAGAGGAAAGGTAACTTTTCCTTGGTGGAGTGACACTAGATATATCAACCATACTCTAGATAAGGCCTAATTTTCAGGGTTAGCTGGCCAATGCAAACCCTGTGTTTTGTGTTTTGTTTTGTTTTTGTTTTTAAGACAGAGAAGGAACAGTATATTGGATGAGCAGGGAGCAGTATCTGGGAGGAGTTAAGGGGAAGTAAGATGATTAAAGGTTTTTGTATGAAATATTCAAAAAGAGGTAAAAAAATTAAAAAGGATAAAAGTAGGCAAATATAACTTGCTGAGCCTGTTGAGTATTGTCTGTATGCATATACTGCCACTTGGTGTTGGATAACCAATTAGGGGGCTCATCCATGGGGAATAGTAAGTTTTCCTCTCTCAAGAGGTGTTGATTGCTTGTAACTCTTCATCTAGAGGTGGGACTCTGAGATTTTCTCCATCTATGCTGGGATGTCAATTGGTAGAGTTGTTCGAATCTTATTTAAACAGTCATATTGTTGCTATTCCATGGGGGTAGATTCCTTTTCATAGATAGAAGTCAGAATCCCACAGCAGATCTCTGGCTCTTACAATTTATTTGCCCCATCTTTTGTTCTGTGTTTGGGTGTAGAAGCTGTATTTGAGATGTATCAACTGGGGTTGGTACCTCACAGTCAGTTGTTCTTTGTACTCTGACTAGCTGTTGCTCTCTGTAACAGTCTCCTTCTGCTGCAAAGGAAGCTTCTTTGATGAGGGGGTGATGTCTTTACTCATCTGTGGGTGAGGGAGAGTATTTAGACCGAAGTTAGGGATTCTACTGGGTTAGGAAAGTGGTGGTAGTAGGTTCCCCTCCTGGTTTTCAGTACTTACCATGACTTCTCTCATGTCAAGGATGGCTTGAGTCAAATTCGACAGCTGTTAGTTACCCCCTTGATAAATATGCCACCCTTGTACCTTGAGAAATATCTTGCCAGATTGATTGTTGTGGTAGTTTATGGGTGGAACAGCTGAATATGGCTATTGATTGCTTCCCTTGAAGCTTATATATCTTCTGTTTCTGTGGAAATCTCGAGGAGGCTTGCTAGTCAGTTCTAGCTCAAATCCTGAATCCTATGTCCAAAGTTTGTGGTGACTTCATCAAAGGGGACTTACAGGTATTCAAGGGCAATAGCAATCACTTTATATTGTTTGGGAGTCCTTGGACTTCCCTGGCCTCCATCTCTGAAAGAGGTTTTTTTTTTTGTTTGTTTGTTTTTTTCATGCCTGGTGCTGTTTCTGTTAAGTAGTTATGGCTCCCAAGTTGTGTACTTTTATTTGTATGCATAAATGTAATTTGGGGGAATATATAAAGTAATGTGATTACTTAAGACTTTTCAAAGGCCTTTGTTGTTATTCATCTCCACTCCCTGTCAATCTGTATTTTCCTCCTCCCCACTCTTTGATTAAAGCTTCTTCATTGTTTTGCCTATTTCCCCTTTATATCACCTTTTCCTGCTCTTCTCCTCTCTGCTCTCACCACCCCCCCCATGAGTTCCTTTTTATTTCCTCATTTCCACGGCTGCTCCAGGATATATATTCCTATCTGAAGTTGAATCCTAAATTAACACACAGGGAGAAGGTTAGAAGTCTCTGAAATTCAATCATGGATGGATGAGTTTGCCTGAGTTTTATAAAAATTTTAAA
Organism: Cricetulus griseus; assembly: GCF_003668045.3. Classification (NCBI taxonomy): domain Eukaryota; kingdom Metazoa; phylum Chordata; class Mammalia; order Rodentia; family Cricetidae; genus Cricetulus; species Cricetulus griseus. Next base: position 210,725,719 of record NW_023276806.1, read on the forward strand.
CTCTATGATTTTGCTGAAGACTGTCCTGGATATTGCTGTAGACCAATACAGAAGGTTTATTTTTGTGAAGTATCAGTGAAACTGATGTCTATAAACAGCATTTTTTTCTGGAGCATCTGAAATACTCTTTTTATGCATTATACATAATAATTTTAAAAATGTTTTGAAGGAATATTTCAAATATTTGAAAATTTTTTATACTACCATCAAACAGTAATTTATCTTGATGTGACTTTGAAAATACTGACATGAATAGAGCCTAATTGAAATACAGGTTAACTGTGATTGATATTTTACATAACTTTAAATTAATACTTATGAAGCAGATAAGATTTGTCTACATTTAAGTATGAAGTGATGTTAGTGACATGGGATTGCAAATTTGTCAAAAGAAATGGGAGAAAACTAAAAGAAACTCTTGGGGAAGGGAAAATATTCAAAATAGAAAATGTGATACATAATGAGATGAGGTCCTTTAAAGATCAGGTGTAGCATTCATAAATAAATATACATATACATATATAATTTCCATGTGTGGTTTGTGGAAACTATGTTTGATACTTGGTATCAGTTTTCAGGGAATTTGTAGAGTAGCCCAATCTTCAAAGTATATCACATCTGTGTATCTGCTGCTGATCATATAGAGACTCAGGTATCACAGGGCATTTACACAGAGTCCCCAATGGTTACCACACAATTCAGCAGCTATAGTGTGAGCATTCTTAGCTACAAAAGGTCAAGAGGTCAAAAATTTTCAATGTGTACATATAAAGGGAGTGACCTCTCTTTTGATGCCAAATAAGGAAGTAATTTTTAAAATTATTTCAAATGCAAATTAATATTTTCAAAAATTCACAGCTCAATGTTAGATTGGATATCTTTTGTTTTACTCCGTTGGGGTGATCTGTTGTCATTATAAGCAAGGACACACAAAGAAATGGTTCTCAATTCTGGTTTTGTGAAAATCCAAATAGAACAAATTAGGATCCTGAGAAATAAAAAGCAATGAAAAAAATGGAAAAACATTTTACTCTGGACCATGAGGCTGAAGGAGAACCTACAGCTTTCTGATTGCTCCTAAGATCGAGTACCCCAGCCTTATTCACAGCTCTGTAGCAGGAAACCTGCTGTGGTCTACCTCACTGCCCTCATCCCCAAGGGATCACAAAGCTCTTCTCCCCCGAACACATCCCATTATCCCAGCCTCCAACACCAGTAGCTTTTGCTGAGAACAACCAGCTAAGCAAAAGTGGCAAACAGATAAGCTAACTGAAGACCCTCACCACCCCTTCCTCCCCTCCAAATCCAATACCCAGTCTAGTGTTCCTGTTCCCCCAGATCCAATCTCCCAGTCTCATCCCCAGGTCTATAGCACAACACCAGCTGTAGCCTTCATTCTCTCCTGCACACATCTGCTGTGGATCCCACAGTCTACCCTCTCACCTGTTTACTCCTACTTGGTCACTCTATTCCAGCCCCCTAACTCCGGCATATCTCCTGTTATCCCACAGACCACTAATGCCAGAAAATCAGGTAGACTGCCCACAGACCTTCCTTCTGCCAGATTCAATCCCCAGGCTTAGCCTCAACTTTGTAGTTATCTGTGGCAGCTTTCACTGGTACCTATTCACATCTCCTGTGGATCCCACAAATCTTCCCTTCCAACCTTCCTTCTCCTATTCACTGCTTTGTCCCAGACTGCAACCCCATCAGGCACCACCTGCTAACCTGAGGTCTTCTCTTCCCAAGGTAACAAGTGGGCTGAAGACAGACCCATGACTCTCCTACTGCTCCTAAGACCAAATACCCCAGCCTCATCCCCAGCTCTGTAGCAGGAAAACTGCTGCAATCTCTCTTTCTTCTAATCCCACCTTCAATGAATTACCTTCTCCTTGAACATTCCTTCCTCCAACTCATCCCAGTGTCCCAGGATCCAACAACAGCCAGCATTCCCTGTGAACATACCAGCTGAACAGATCAGTATAGTCATCACGCTCTCTGAAAATCCATAGAGGAAACAGAAACCAAGGAACAAAACATCCACACATCAAAGACAAATCCATAAATCAACACTAGACCTATAATCATCCCAAACCCAAATGCCTAGATGCCAATATAAGAACACAATAACAGCCAGGGAAATATGCCTCCAGTAGAGCGTAGCTATCCTACAACAAAAGGCCCTGAATATTCCAACATAGCTGAAGCACACCTTAAGCCTAACTATATGCGGATAATAAAGGTTCTTGAAGAGGAAATGAATATAAATCCCTTAAAGAAATGCAGGAAGACACAAACAACTGGAGGAAATGACTAAATCCCTTAAGGAAATGCAGGAAGACACAAACAAAAAATTGGAGGAAATGAATAAATCCCTTAAGGAAAGTCCACAAACAAACAAACAAACAGTTGAAGGAAATGAATAAAAGCATTCAAGACCTGAAAATGAAAACAGAAGCAATAAAGAAAACACAAATGAGGGCATTTCTGGAAATTAAAAAAAATTGGAATTTGAACAGCAACTTCAGAGGTAAGCTTCACCAAGGGAATACAAGAGATGGAAGAGATAATTTCAGGCAGTGAAGATATAATAGAATAAGTGGATACAAAGGTCAAATGTGATAAATCTAAAAAAATTTTGACACAAAACATCAGGAAGTCTGGGACACTATGAAATTACCAAACCTGAGAATAATAGTATTAGTGGAAGGAGAAAAAACCCAGCTCAAGGGGCCTGAAAATATTTTCAGCAAAACCATAGAAGAAAATTTTCTTAACCTAAAGAAGGGAAAGCCTATAAAGGTATAAGAAGCATGCAGGACATCAAATAGATTTGATCAGAAAAGAAAGCCCCCATCACTACATAATAATCAAAACACTAAATGTACAGAACAGAGTATATTAAAAGTTATAAGAGAAAAAGATGAAGTAACATACAAAGGTAGACCTCTTAGAAACACACCCAACTCAATGGAGACTCTAAAAACCAGAAGGACTGGACAGATGGGTTATAGACTCTAAGACACCACAGATGCCATCACAGTGTATTATACCTGGTAATACCTTCAGTCATCATAGACAGTAAAAACAAGATATTTTATGATAAAATCAAATTTAAACCATATCTATCTATCCACAAATCCAGCCCTAAAGAAGATGCCAGAAGGAAAACTTCAACCCAAAGAGGTTAACTAGACCCATAAAAATAAAGGAAGGAAATAATCTCACACTTACAAAACCAACACACACACACACACCTCCACCACCAAGCAGCAGCAGCAACAGCTCCTACAACAATAATAAAATAAGAAGAATCCACAATCATTATATTCATATCTCTCAATATCAATGGTCTCTTTTCAATAATAAAAAGACACAAACTAACAGAACAGATGCAAAAACAATATCCATCTTTCTGTTCCATCCAAGAAACACACCTCAACATCAAGGATAGACATACTTCAAGGTAAAAGGTTGGAAAAATATATTCCAAGGAAATGGACCTAAGAAGGAGGCTACTGTAGCCATTTTAATATCTAACAAAATAGACTTCAAACCAAAACTAATCAAAAAAGGTGGGAAGGACAGCACATACTCATCAAAGGAAAATCCACCCAAGATGATATTTCAATTCCTAACATTATGCCCCAAAACATAAGGCCACACAAGTTTTTGTAAGAAACACTACTACAACTTAAACCACAACTGATCTACACACACTGGGAGAGGGAGACTTTAATATGTCACTGTCACCCATAGACAAGTCATACAGATAAAACTAAACAGAGAAATACTGGAACTAGCATATTTTAAACCAAATGACTCTAACAGATATTTACAGAGCGTTTCACCCAAACACAAAAAAAATATACCTTATTATCTGCACCTTATTGAAATTCCTTTAAAATTGACTGCATATGTGGATACAAAGCGAGTCTCAACAGATAACAAGAAAACCGAAAACTCTTTGCTTCCAATCTGCCCACCATGGAGTAAAGCTAGATATCAAAAGAAACAACAGAAACACTTGATCTGAACAAGGGGGATCTTATGGACCCCAGACTGATTGCTGGGAAACCAGCATAGGGTTCCAGACCACCTGAATAAGGATGTCAGTTTGGAGATTTTGTTAATCTATGGGGCCTCTGGTAGTGGATCAGTATTTATTCCTAGTATATGAATGGACTTTGGGAGCCCACTCCACATAGAAGGATGCTCTCTCAGCCTAGACACATGGGGGAGAGTCTATGCCCTGCTCCAAATGATATGAAAGTCTTTGAAGATCTCCCATGGAAGGACTCACCCTCCCTGGGGATTAAAAAGGAGATGGGATAGTGAGTCGGTGCGGGGGGCAGGGGAGGAGAGGAGGAAGAGGGAACTTGGATTGACATGAAAAACAATCTTGTTTCTAATTTAAATAAAAATTACTTACAAAAGAAACAACAGAAAGCCTACAAACTTATGGAAACTGTACAAACTCTCTAAGGAGTGAAAAATAGGTCAAGACAGAAGTAAAGAAAGAATAAGACTTTCTAGCATTCAATGAAAATGAATACATAGCATACCCAAACGTATGGGACACAATGAAAGTGGTGCTAAGAATGAGTGCTGACATAAAAAACTGGAGCAATCTCATAATAATAAGTTAACAGCATACCTGAAAGCTCTAGATCAAAAGGAAGTAAACACACCCAAAAGGAGTAGCCAAGAAAAAAATGGAACTGAGGACTAACCTCAGTGAAATAGAAACAAAGTGAAAGATACAAAGAATCAATGAAACCAAGAGTTAGTTCATTGAGAAAATCAAGAGAGCAAATCCTTATCCAAATTAACTAAAAGACACAGAGATAATATCCATATTAACAAAATCAGAATTGAAAAAGGGAAAATAACAACAGACACTGAGGAAATCCAGAGAATGGTCAGGTCATACTTCAAAAACCTGTACTCCACAAAATTGGATAATTTAAAAGAAATGGATAATTTTCTGAATGGGTTTCACATACCAAAATTAAATCAACATTAGATAAAAAATTAGAATAGATTTATAACCCCTAGTTAAACAGAAACATTGATTAAAATTCTAGCAAAACAAAACAAAGAAACAAACAAACAAAAAGCCCAGGGCCAGATAATTTTAGATAATTCTATCAGGCTTTCAAAGAAGAGTTAATGCCAATACTCCTTAAATTCGAAATAAGAATGGTAAAGAAAATGTGGTACATTTACACAATGGAGCCATTTAAAAAATTAGATCATGAAATCTTCAAGCAAATAGATGGAAGTAGAAAAAAAAAAACATCTTGAGTAAGGCATTTCAGACACAGAAAGTTAAATCTAGTATTATTCAATTGTAAATGGACGTTAGCTGTTAAGTAGATGATAACCAAGATACAAAATAATCCAGAAAGGTTAGATAAAGAGGAGGAATATAGATGGAATGATCTCTCTGGAAGGGGGAAATACCACAGATTTTGTGGGTGGATAGGAGTGAAGGTGTGAGTGTAGAGGAGATGGTAGGGTGGGAGATGGGGTAGAAGGAGAGTGTGGAGGAGAATTGGCTGGAATTGGGGGACATTTGGGAGTTTGTGTAACGCTAGTGCAGGGCAAAATTCCTAGAATGTATGAAGGTGATCCCAGTGAGGACCCCTAGTAGTGGGGGATGAGTCTCAACTGGCTGTCTCTTGTAGCCAGGTAAGCTATTTAGTGGTGGGACTGGAAAGTATTCAGTTGAGTTGTTGGCTAAGGAGGTCCCATGGGAATTCCCAAATAATTCAGGCTGTTGCTAAGACAAAAGGCTGCTCTCTGAAAATATACAGTGGGGTTCCAATGCTGTGGACAATGCCCACACAATTTCTGAACATGGAGAAGTCAGACTGGTACCTGCGTGGAGCCATATGTTCTAGTCTCCTTGGTGCAGGAAGGTACACTGAATGTTACAGAAAGAGAAATGTGGACACCAAGCCTCACAAAACCTTTGACTTACAATCTGTCTTGTCTACAAAATATGCTAAGGCAATGGTGATACAGAATTTGTGGCACTAACCAACGAATGTTTGATTTGACTTAAGGCCCACTCTAAGAGAGGCAACCCATGCGCAACACTGCTTGAGTAACCAAGAATCAGACAAGATAGCAAGAGAATGGGTAAATCAAACACTACTAGTCTTGAAACAGTATCAATAAAATGAATCCTAATGATATTCTGCTGTAATCAAAGATCAATGCCTTATCCAGTCATCATCAGAGAGGCTTCTTCCAGAAGGAGGTGGGAACAGATGAAGAAACCCACAATCAGACGTTTCGAGGAGAGAGATTCTATATAGGAGGTCCTCATCAAATCCCTCTCTTCATACCTCAGGGAATCCTGCAAAAGATGAGGCAGAAAGATTGTAGAATCAGAAAGGATGGAGGACACCAGGAGAAAAAGGCCTTTTGATTCAACTAAATAAGGTACATATGAGCTCACAGAGACTGAAGCAGCAATTATGGGGCGTACATGGACCTTGGTCATCTCCTTTTCATATATATTATATCTATTAAGCTTAGTGTTCTAATGGGACTCCTGACCATAAGAATGAGTGGGTCTCTGACTCTTGTGCTTTCTCTTGGGACTCTTCTCCTGTTGAGTTGCTGTGTCAAACTTTGATATGATATTTCTGCTTCATCTTATTGTATTTTATTTTGCCATGTTTGGTTGTAATCTTGTAGAAACCTGTTCTTTTTTCATTAGAGACAGAAAAATGGAGTAGATCCAGAGGGGAGAGGAATTGGGTTGGAATGAGGAGGAATAGAGGGTGGTCAAGCAATAATCATGATATATTATATGAGAAAAGAATTTATTTTTAGTAAAAGAAAAACTCGAATGTGTTTACTGGGCATCTTTATCACAGAGTGTGAGAGTTTTCTAGAGTTTACATAGCTCAACACTATATATATATTTTTTCACAAAAATTAAATAATAGGAATGTGCTTATTCATTAATATTTAGGAGTTTTCTATGGAAGGTAAAATTGTAAATAAATACCCCAAGAGGGCTATCTTACTTTCAGTGGCTGCCTTCTGGTGTCTTCATGTGATTTTCCGTCCCCCACAATCTCTTATTATAAATACACCCATCATATGTAATTGGAATTCATCAGAATGACCTCATTTCAACTAAATCACCTCTTAAGAGCTCTAATGTCCAAATATAGTTACATTGGGAGGTATTTAGGATTACGATGCCAATATATATATTTTTTAAACATGTATATTTTATGAGCACAGTGTAGCTCACAACTTGAACATAATATAAACAAAGGACATTTCACATGACATTAACATAGATATTGAATAATAAATATTAAGGATAGCATTTTAAACTTATAATCAACAATAATTTAATTTTTTATTTATATATTATCTTAAAATGTTGAGGAATATTAATTTGTTTTTAATGTTACAGTTGATATGAAAGCTTCTCACACAGTAAATCACTCCTGTAGTCTGCCTATCTGCATTCAACTGTATGTACTTTGAGCAGCCCATTGTTTATTGCAAGGAGCTGTGAAACAAAAGGGGGAAAACGTCCAGACTCTAGGGACTTAATATTTAATTACAGTAACTGTATGGATGCTTAAAAACGGAAAATAAATAACAAGATTGCATGTCTTAAATTCCAAATAGAAGATTATCTGCCTTCCTGGATTCGAGGTCATACTGGTGTACTCTGTGTTGGTTTCTAAAGGATTCCAAGAGAAAACTAACATTGTTTATATGCAGATAATTAGAAGAGAATTTCAGAATGAAGAACAGTGATGTACTTTGTGTAGACCTCTAATCTCACAAGGAGCATTTTTCCTTTGCTTCTTAGTGAGAAAGGAACAGAATATTTTCTTATTATTTAAAAATTTCATTATTTGGGATCTCTTCAATTCAGAAATTGTTATAAGGAAACAACTGCAATGAGGATTTTAAATTTTGAATTAGTAAATACTTCCAATTTGTTATTTATTCATCTATTTCTGTTAAAGTAGCTTCATACATCCCACGTTGCCCTCTATCTCTCAGTGTAGCTATGACTGACTTTGAACTCCTGATCCTCTCAAGTGCTGAGATTATAGGCATATGCCACCATACCAGGGAGTGGATGTATTTTTATTAGCTAAAGATAAATAATGGCTGGGCTTTCTGACTGAATAAATCAGCCTTATTGTGATTTTGCCTGCATGGAGATTCATCAGTTTCTTAATTCACTATCAGGAACAGAATATGTGCTGAGCTGCAAACTGACTTCTTTAAGAGCAGATTGAAAACACAAAAAGATCTACATAAGAGTTCCAAATATTAAAGTGGTTGATTTTATCCAAAGAACTCACCACTAAAGTTAATTATACTTCTGTTAGCATTATTAATGTAAATACCACGTTACTATTAATGTATATGAAATCTATCCATAAAAGGTTTGAGCAGTACAGTTCGAAGGTCAAGTCTGCAAGTTCTGACATCCAATTGTCTAAACATGAAGTCTTTGGCCTATAAACTACATGTGTTTGGGTGAATTCAGTTTTCTATAAAATGATTTATTTTAATTATCAATGAATTTTGCCCAGGTTCAGTTATATGCATCCTTTGTTGAAACTTAATGAGCAATGTGATAGAATTAACAAATGAGTCCTTGGGAGAGGTGACATCAAAGGAGCAGACTTCATAAATGGGACCACTGACTTTACCAAGAGTTTAAAGGGAGTACTTGAGCTGCCTTGGCCTTTCAGTCTTCTCTAGCAGGTGAGGCCATAGCAACAGGGTTTCGCCTGTGAAGCAGAGTGAACCCTCACTGACCACAGTATTTGTTGGTGCCTTGCTCTTCCCCAAATGCCCAATCTGCCAGCTCCTTGATCTTTCATTCCCCATACTCTAGAACTGTAAAAAAATAAATGTCTATTACTTATACATTACCCAGTCTTAGATTTTTTTTTGTCATAAGAGTATAAATGGAATAAGACAGGGAATAATGATAACTGCCTCATAAAATAACCATGAGGGTCTGGCAAAGGAACACATGAGCAAAATGCTTAGTACAAAATTAGCAATAAATGTTAGCTTTTATTGGTAGCCAATGAGTTAGAATATATTTAACAATCTCTGAGCAATGATTTTCAACCTCATCACCATACTGGAATAATATAGAGATTTTTTTCATATTCTAATATATGGTCTTATCCCTAGTGATTCTGATTAAATTGACCTCAGAAAGTCCAGACATCTGTAGGTTTTAAAAGATCCCAAGGTAATTCTAACATACATACAGAGTTGAAAAGATCTGATCCATGGAACACATGCAGCATGTCACACCATCCATATATGAACCAGCCAGTCGAGTACTGGTTTCCTCACATGTGTTGCTTGGAATAACACTTTCTATAAAGCAAGAAATTACCTAAAATTATAAGTATACATCCCTCAGAAGCGATTGATTCACAGGACACTGAGCTTCATGTTTAAATATTGTTGCTAAGAGATTCATTTCACATCCATGATTTAAAGTTATAAAAAGTTCACTTGTAACTACATTATTTTATTTCTGAAGAGCTCAAATTTTCCATTTTTTGTAACAAGGAGACTTTCTTGAGGAATAAATGACTTCCTTAAGTACAACACAGAGCCAATCCCCATCATTCTTATTAATTCTTATAACACTTAAAAAGATATCTTGATATAAAAACTAGTCTCAAATGACAAAGACCCATTAGATGACATCTCTATTTAGGCTTAGACTGTTTATTTGAGACTGGATATAGGAAAAAGTGTAGATTTGTGAGACAGGTGAAATATTCAAAATTTATTTATGAAGTTTTGAGATAAAATTTAACTTCAGCCTCTACAGATAGCTCATTCAGGGCCCCGAAAATTGGTGCCCATATTTCTCCTACAACAGAAGCCGGGATTTGGCTGCAGGGCTGTGATTTGCAGATGTGTGAGCTTTGGTATCACTCATGGTGGTCACTCAGTATACAAAACCAGAGAATTATAAGCAGCAATGTGTCTGAAATAAAGACACAGAGTCACTGGAAGCACATAAAATCCAAATGTTGTAGATATGCTAAACTTACAGTGCTGAGACAGGATTAAGTAGGGTGAGGGTCTATCAAAAGAAATTTCTGACCTGAAGGAATGGTGCTTTTTGTGTGTGTGTGTGAGATTTCAACTAGAACAAGTGCCCAGAAAAACAGAAGTGATCAACTCTTGGAGCTACCAGTAAATAAGGAATCATGATGCCCCAAGTTTAGGCTCAGTAGGAACTTTTCATTGGAAGACAGAGGGCTATAACTAGAAAGGTATGCAAAAGACAAATTATAACCAGATTTACAAAGCAAACTTGAAGTTCTTTGTGCCACCAAAGGACCTCTCGAATTCTCTCTAAAACAGCTGTGACCATGCACTTACACTAAATTTGCATGATGGAACTCAAGAGTCCAGATGCCAAGAGAAATTTGGTAAGTTAATGTGCTTCTCCAGCCTGTAATTGCCTTGATCCTTCAATCTTCAAATGTAATTCATTGTAGACTCAGAGCTATCTCGAATTTAGACTGAGGGCTGAGTGCCCTCACTTCTAACTGCAGGAGTGGATTACAATGAAATCCTACATGTTCAGCAGGCTGTTTGCTCCTGGTATTTAACAGAAAACACTACAGAAAAGATAATTCAAGTGGCAACATGAACTAGTCATAGAGAATGCTTACTTTCTCTTCATAGTTGTGATTATATGATGGTTAAAGATAGCTAAGAAAGACCCAAGATAAGCCATGAAGCCATGAAAATTATGGAGTAACTAAAGGGGAGGCTAATACCATGGACACAGAGTATGAATCAGGTTGCAGTTCATGTTTTTAAAGCAATACAAAGAAAATCTAAAATTTCTGATAGTTCTTTGGCTTGGGCCAAGTCCAACGTATATCATTGGGAGCTTGCAACTTGATTATAGTAACCTTAATGAGTCCCAACTATTTTCAGCTAGCACTGGGTTAGTAAGCAATTCAATTCATATGTTACTTAATTTAATTGTAAAATTATGTAGGAAGCAGAAAGAGGTAGTATCTCTATCCTGGGAAGGGACAGATTCCAAATGAGAGACTAGGCTGAATTTGTACTGTAGCATGTGCTATCCTCATGCCCTGGGGAACTACGAGCCATCCATTGCTGATGTATCCTTTTCATTATGTCTAACTCAGAGCAGATTTTCAGAAGCAGCTGAAAGGAGCTGCTAATTACTTTAAAAAGTAGAAAATACTATTTCAGTGTATATTTGCTAAAATTTATTTATTTATCAGACAAAGAAAACTGAAGTCCACATTCTACGAGTCAATTAGTTCAGCTACTGTGGTTGCATTTTGCAGCTAGCTCATCATTTAAGAATATTTAAATTAGTATTTTGGGTTATCTTTTTTTGTTGTTTTGTGTTTTTGTTTTGTTTTGTTGGGTTTTTTTGTTTTGTTTTTCAAGACAGAGTTTCTCTGTGGCTTTGGAGGCTGTCCTGGAACTAGCTCTTGTAGACCAGGCTGGTCTCAAACTCACAGAGATCTGCCTGCCTCTGACTCCCGAGTGCTGGGATTAAAGGCGTGCACCACCAACGCCCGACTTGTATTTTGGGTTATCATGCAAGGAATTTTCATACCATGATACCTTGTTCATATTTTATTCCCCTGTCTCATCACCTTGACCCATATCCTGCCCATGGCCCCTCTAGTTGACTCCCTTTTTGACCCAGCTAGTCTGCTTTTTAATGGGATTATGTTACGATAAATATTTCCGCCAAAAGCCTCCGAGCCCCACCACCACGTGTGTGCTCTATGCCAGCCGCCTGCCTGAGTTAGGGCCCCAATTAATGCACAGAGAGATTGTATTAGGTTCAAATGCTGCTTGGCCAATGACTAGGATTCTCATCTGTTAGCTCAGTCTTAATCATCATAAATCTATACATTTTATAAGACTTATATTATAGAGGATGCCTTTCGCTGGTGCCCTCTCTTGCCGGTGGCACACATCCCGCTGCTGGAGGATGTGAAGGGGAAAGGGGACACTTCCTGTTTCTCCTTGCTTAAATATGAGTCTCCTTGCTATGTCACTTCCTGCCTGGATCACCACTTCTCTACTACATTTCCCAGAATCCTCTTTGACTCCTAGTCCCATCTAACTTGCTGTCTCATTGGCCAAACAAGTACTATATTCAATAATCAATAAGATGAACATACACAGCACATTCCCCATCATCTCCTCTTTTCTGTCTAATAAAAAGAAGGATAATTTATCTTTTATAATAACTGAAGAAAACTATAACCATAGTATCTGTCTTCAACTCTATCAAAGACCACAGAAGGATAATATATATACTCTAGAATTGACAGACACATCTCGCTACCTGGACAGTCACCCAAGTTCCTCTGTAACATTGGGGCATCCATCTTCAGCCCATAGGCCACAGTGTGTCTGGCACACTTCTCCATTTCAACAGGAACCCTTCAATACTGTCTTGTTTTATAAGTTCAGCAGTCATTTTCTTGTGGGTCCTGTATGTCCAGTTTATACAGCAACAACCAGTCCAGGCAAGAGCAGTTTCTTGCCCAAATGGCTAATCTTGCCATGTTGAAAGCAAACTCCATAACGAGTTTCTTCTATGGCCATTCTCCTTTTTGACATAATTGGTGTTCCAGGAGAAGTTGTGTCTCACTGCCAAGAAAAATCCTAAATCATTTAAATGCCATATTTCTGTAGGTCTTTGAAACGTTTGAAGAATACCTATCCATCTCAAATATATTTCTGTATATCTAGAAGACCTAAGTAACCTAATTATAAGTTCTGACTATTATAGGTGACCATAACCTGTATTTAATTATGCATATCATTTTAAAAGATCTGTATAAACACAATGCCTAAACAAAAGGAGACATACATATCACAAAATTGACCTTAAAATTGCATCAATAAATGAAAATCCATACCAATGCAAAGTATTCATTCCCATATGCTATCCCCCCCCTTTTTTTTGAAATACAAGGGATATTAATATGGGAAAAAGTCTTACTTACAGAGCGACCTAGCCAGCCAGCGTGGCAGCAGTCTGTACAGGAAAATCAAAACCGAAACCAGAAACCAGCCACCTGACCAACTCTCACTCTACGTCACCCTGACAATGCCCTCACAGACGTGGTCAGGCATACCTTTCACCAGCCCCTAAGCAGGCATGACTACAACTTTTCCTACAGGATTGTTCTCTCTATTTCCCCTCCCCTTAAAATTGTTTATCTCCTATTACGCCACGATCACCTTTTTAGTTTCACGACCGACATATATACACGCATATGTAAGTGTAAATCTAGGTTCCACACATAAGAAAACATAGTATTTGTCTTTCTGAGTCTGACTTATTTTATATAAGATATTAATTTCCATTTTACCCATTTTTCTGCAAATATCGTGAATTCAAGTTTTTTCATGTTTCATAAAATTACATTTGATATTTGTACCATGTTTTCCTTTTGTAATTCAGCAACAATACAGATTCCATTTCCTAGCTATTGTGAATAATGCAGCATGAAATATGAATATGAATGCAATTCTGTGGGATGTTGACTCAGACACTTTTGAGAATATTCTCAAGAATGATCTACCTGGCTTGTTATGCAGTTTTTCTTTTAGTGTTTTAGGAATTTACAAACTAATTTTTGAATTGGGCACACAACCTCACAATCGCACCAGGGGTTGTATAAAGTTTTCCCTCTCCTCATTAGCATTTGTTGTCATTTATGGAGTTCTTGATGGCAGCCATTCTGTGAACTTCATGTGTTTATTGGCCATTTCATTTCTACTTTTGAGACCTGTTAACCAGTTCATTAGCCTATTATGGCTTGGATAATGGGGTGTTGTGGATTTAATTGTTGGAGATTTTTTACATATCCTCCCTATTGATGTCCTGTCAGACAAATAATTGTCAGGAGTCTCCCCATTCTGTAGGCTGCATTTACAGTATACTGGTTGTTTCTTTTAGTGTGCAGAAACCTTTTAATTTCAGGCAAGGCAATTTGTCAGTTCTTGGCAGTCATTTACAGAACATCTTCATGTGTCCTGTATTTTGAAGTGCTTTGTCTGTATTTTCTCTAGCAGTGTCAGTGTCTGAGGTCTTACATTGAGGTATTTCATACATGTGAGTTGACTTTTGTGCTGCGTGAAATGTATAAAGAGTTTCATTCTTCTACATGTAGATATCAGGCTCTCTGGCATCATTTTTCCAGTGTCTATAGTTAGTTCTCTGTGTTTATTTTTAGCTCTTCCATTCTATCCCATTGATCTGTATGTGCTATTTTGAGTCAACACCATGCTGTTTTATTATTATGGCTCTGCAATATAATTTGAAGTCAAATATCATGATACCTACAGTATTGTTCTTTTTTTCTCTAAAGGTTGTCCTAGTTTTGAGGGTCCTTTGTCCTTCCATGGGAATTTTAGGATTATTTCTCTATTACAAAATAATTTGCCAACTTGTATTACCTCAAACTCAAAAAAAAAGGAGCCCAAGATAAATGGATAAATTTCCAGAAAAATATGACCTACCAGATTTAATTCAAGAATATGGAAACAATTTGTGACTGCAGAGATGTCCAAGGCTGCCTCTTGCAGAGACACAGGTTCTGTCTCCAGCACCTTGTACCTGTTACCTCACAACTGTTTGTAACCTCAGGTTCATGGGAATAAGTCTCCCTCTTCTGGCCTCCATGTGGTGCACTAAATGCATGTGATACACATAAAACAAGCAGGTGTGAGCACAAAAACACACACACACACACACACACACACACACACACACACACACAACTTATATACACAAAAGGTAAAATTTAAAAAATACATAAAGAAAATCAATGGGATTGAAGCAGCAACACAAAGTTTCTTCTTGCTTCTTTTCTTTTCTGTTTATTTAATTTAGAAAACATCTTATTTTGCATATCAATCTCAGTTCCCTCTCCCATGCTCCCTTGCCTTCCACTGATCCTGCATCCTACCCCTCTTCCACGCCTCAGGGAGAATGAGGCCTTCCATGGGGATCATCAAAATCTGTCACATCATTTGGGGGAGGGCCTAGGCCCTTCTCCATGTATCTGGGCTGAGAGAGTATCCCTCCACAGGGAATGGGTTCCTTTGTGCACTAGTGATAAATACTGGTTCCAGTGTCAGAGGTTCCATAGACTGCACAGGCCTCCTAGCAGGCACCCACATTTAGAGGGTTTGGTTTGGTCCAATGCTGGTTCCCCATCTTTATGACCTTGTGCTCTCACTGGGTCAGGTCAACTGTTTCTGTGGGTATCTCCAGAATGGTCTTGGTTCCTTTGCTTATCCCTCCTCTGTCTCTGCAATTGGATTCCAGGAGGCTCAGTGCTTAGCTGTGGATGCCTAATTCTGCTTAGATCAGCTCTTGAATGAAGTCTCTAGGATGGCAATTCCCCAATTAGCTCAGGGGTTCTTGTCCCTTTGCCCTTCTGGGGACCATGTGTTTCTCTCTCCTATGGTCCTCCTTGTTTCTCACTTTCTCTGGTTGTGTAGATGGTAGGCTGGTAGTCCTTTGCTCTATGTCTAATATGTATATATGAATGAGTGCATACCATGCTTTTCTTTCTGTGATTGGGTTACCTCACTCAGGATGGTTTCTTCAAGTTCCTTCCATTTGCCTGCCCATTTCGTTATTTAGTTGCTTTTTTTCCACTGAGAAATACTCCATTGTGTAAATGTACCACAATTTATCCATCCATTCTTTGGGTGAGGGGCATCTAGGTTGCTTACAGGTTCTGGCTATTACAAACAATGCTGCTATGAACATAGTTGAACAGATGTCCTTGTATGAATGTGCATTCTTTGGGTATATGCCCCAGAGTAGAATTGCTGGATATTGAGGTAGACTGATTTCCATTTTACTGAGAATCTGCCATACTGATTTCCAAAGTGACCACACAAGTTGGCACTCTCACCAGTAATAGAAGAGTGTTCCCCTTTCTCCACATCCTCTCCAGCATAGACTGATTTTAGGCATTATGGCCAGTGTAAGATTACCATCTTACCATTATCTCAGAGTTGTTTTGAGTATCTTTCAACCATTTCAGATTCCTTTATTGAGAATTTTCTATTTAGTTTAGCTCTTCTTTGAATTTCCTGTAGAATTATGCACTCAAACCATCTGGCCCTGGCCTTTGTTTTGGTTAGGAGACTTTTGATGACTGCTTCTATCCCATTAGGGATTAAAGGTCTACTTAAATTGCTTATTTGCTCTTGATTTAATTTTGGTAAGTGATATCTATCCAGAAAATTGCCCATTTCCTTTAAATTTTAGAATTTTGTGGAGTACAGGTTTTCAAAGTATGACCTGAAGATTCTCTGGATTTCCTCAGTGTCTGTTGTTATGTCCCCCTTTTCATTTCTGTTTTGTTAATTAGCATGATCTACCTTTCTCTTTTGGTTAGTTTGGATAAAGATTTGTCTATCTTGTTGGTTTTCTCGAAGGCTTGAACTGTTTGAATTGTTTCCTTCACCTGTTTGGTTGTTTTACCTTGGCTTTCTTTGCATTCTTTAAGACATTTGTTTATTTCTTTAATTTTTGGTTTGTCTTTTTCTCCATTTGCTTAAGGGATTTTCTCATTTCCTCATTAAGGGTTTCTATCATCTTCATAAAGTTGTTTTTGAGGTTGTTCTCTGCTGCTGCTTTCATGTTGGGATTTTCGTGTCTTACTGGTGTGGAGTCCCTAGATTCTGGTGGTGTCATATTGTTCTTTCTGTTGTTGAGTGTGTTCTTATACTGTCATCTTCCCATCCCTTCTTCGAGTGGGTGCAGGTGGGTTCTCTCCCTGTCCTCTGGTCTCCCGTTGGGGTAGGCAGACAAAGACTTGAATGTTGGCAACTCTGGATGGTCCAGCCTCTCCTGGTGTTCTCCTCACTCAAGTGGACGGTGTGTGTGTGGGGGGGGCAAGACTCGAATGGAGGGTTGTGGGCAGAGGAGGGCTAAGACTGAGGTGTCTCTAGACTCCAGATGATCTGTCCTGCAGGGGCAGGTCCACTACACGAAGAGCAGACTCAGGAAGTTCCAAGGAGGGGATGGTGGGAGTTGGGCCCATTCATAACTCACACTCACCTCAAGAGAAGGGCTGAGGGTGTGTGGGGTGGGCAAGACTGAGTTGTGGCCAGACTCATGGTCAAGAATTCTTTATAGAGCCAGGTGGTGGAACACTCCTTTAATCCCAGCACTCGGAGGCAGAGGCAGGCAGATCTCTGTGAGTTCGAGACCAGCCTGGTCTACAAGAGCTAGTTCCAGGACAGCCTCCAAAGCCACAGAGAAACCCTGTCTCAAAAAACCAAAAAAAAAAAAATTCTTTATAGAAGAAATAGAAATAGCTATGAAATCCTCAAAAAGTATTCAACATATTTAGCAATTCGGGAAATAGAAATGAAAAGAAATTTGAGATTTCATCTCACACTGGTCAGAATTGTAAGATACATATCATAACTGACAACAAATGCTTTTGAGGATGTGGGGAAAGAGGAACCCTCATTCACTCTTTTTGGGAATGTAGATTGGTATAACTGCTCTGAAAATCAATTCGGAGAACTCTCAAAAAGCTAAAGTAAGTCAACCATATGACTTGGCACATGTCCAAAGTACATGACACCTACTCCAAAGATACTTACTTTATAATGTTTATTGACACTCTATTCATAATAGAAAATATAAATAATCTAAATGTCATTCATCAGGTCAATGAATAATGAACATGTAGACATATACACATTGGAAGACTACTTAGCAGTAAAGAAAATGAAATGAAATTTGAAGGCAAATGGATAGACCTAGACAATATTAAGTGAAGTAACCTAGATCCAGAAAGATAAAAACCATGCTCTTTTTCATTTGTACTCCCGAAATCCAAATTCTCAATTGTGAGTACTCAACATGGAGAAATCACAGAAACCAGGAAATAACAAAGAGACTGTAGATGTGGGTACCTTTGGAGGGTAATAACAGGATACGGGTGATAAAAAGTGAGAGATGGAATAAAGGGGAGGGGTTCTAACTGGACATGGAGGAGGAAGGTCAATGCAGAAGGACAGGAGGGAGGATGGGCAAATAACACCATGGTGTTTGATAAAGCCTCAAAAAGTCATATTATTTGATACTTACCTAAAATTTAAGGGTTCTACCCCTAGGCAAAGAACTGTACACAACAGCAACTAATGATTGCTAGGGGGAGAATAAGCCTCTCCCAGTTGCAAACACCCTTACTATTGTCCAATGTAGAGTGGTCAGCCTTAAAACCATTTACGCACACAAATGGACTCAGTAGAATGTATTTACAAATATTTATGGATATACATCTATGTATACATAACAATAATGATGATGATGATGATGATAAAGGAGAGTTGGTGGAGTGTTACAATAAATATTTCTTCCAAAAGCCGCTGAGCCCTACTGCCAAGTGTGTGCTTAACGCCAGCCGCCCACCTGAGTTAGGGCCCAAATTAATACACAGAAACTTGTATTAGGTTCAAATGCTGCTTGGCCAATGACTAGGATTTCTCATCTGTTAGCTCAGTCTTATTTACATAAATCTACATATTTTATAAGACTTATCTTATTGGACACCTTCCATAGGTGTCCTCCCTTCCCGCCACTGGAGGATGTGAAGAGGAAAAGGCAACACTTCCTGTTTCTCCTTGCTTAAATATGAGTCTCCTTGCTATGTCACTTCCTGCCTGGATCACCACTTCTCTACTACATTTCCCAGAATCCTCTTTGACTCCTAGTCCTGCCTAACTTGCTGCCTCATTGGCCAAACAGAACTTTATTCAACAATCAATAAGATAAACATACACAGAAGTATTTCCCCCATCAGTGGAGACATTCAATGGATTCAGAAAGGATACCTGGAAGGGATTGAAATAAGGAATGGGTCCTGCAAGTGATGGAATCCTATTAAGAGATATTAACAGGATATTCCACATACCCACCAAGTAATATGCATTCTACTCTGCAGCACAAGGAAGCTGGTATAAAATAGACCATATCTTGGTACATAAAATAAATCTTTACAAATACAAAAGGACTGTGATAATTTCATGTATCCTATCTGACCACTCTGCAATAAAACTTAAAATTGATAACTAACAAATCTCTACTTAGTACACAAGCCCAAGGTGATTAAACCTCATTACTGAGTGCCTAATCAGTCAAAGAACTCAAGAATGAAAAAAAAATGAAACAAACTGAGAAGGAAAGCACAACACAATAAAATCTCTGGGACCCATTGAAAGCATTATTAATGTAATCTTCATGAAGTTCAAAGTAATAAAATTCTTAATGAATTCACAATATAGACTATCTTAAATTAAACCCATAGCATGATGAATAAGAATATTCACAAGCTGTGAATGGAGGTACACACCAGAGATCCCAGCACTGGGGAGGCAGAGGCAGGTGTATCACTGAGTTCAAGGACAACCTGGTCTATAGAGTGAGTTCCTGGACAGCCAGGGCTACACAGAGAAACCTTGTCTCACTGTGCCCCTGGGAAAAAGGATAGTCCCTCTGTTCTTAGACGTACTTCAGGTCAAGTACTATTTCTTATGATGACTCAGGAGCAAGAGATGCATGTTTCAGCCTTCCTAGGTACCATCTGTGCACAGTCAAAGAGTCAAATACTGTACTGTCTCACGAATTTGAAGACTGAAAATAAACATCAAACCATCCTTATTGAATGCATAATGAAATGTCTGATGCACAGTAACATCTATGTATAATGGTTAGTGGGGATTGCCCTTTAATTATGTTAACTGAGGTGTGCCCACTGTGGGTGACACCATTCTCTGGCTGGGATCCTGGTCTATATTCATCAAGAAAGGGAATTGAACATGTTTATGGATGACTCACTCTCTGCTTCCTGACTGTGGACACAACATGACTGGTTTTCTCAAACTCCTGTTGCTAAGACTTCCCCACCATGATGGCTGTGCTATGGAATTGTGGGCCAAAATAAACTCTGTGATTTAAGTTGCTCTTTTCAGGATATTGTATCATAGCAACAGAGAAGTAGCTGACCCAGGAAATACTGTTCTGATTTTATACATCTTCTCAATGATTGTATAGAACAGTTGATATTTTGGTTGCTCTACCAGAGAGAGAAATGGGCTTCCAAAGATTAGTAATTTTTAATAAGGGTTGTATAGTATACAAGTGGCCTGATTTCTTAGTAATATTCAATCTAATCATAATTCAAGCTCAAACACCAATACACTGTGCTCTAACAGAGTCTAGCCACCACAAATTCAATCTTATTTATACATTTGGAAACAAGGTGAGAGGCCAAGAAAGGGAGAAATGTCAAGTATGAAGATATGTGGATTAATGATAAGCCTGCGACCTTAAGAGGCAGGAAAGATGTTGGAAAAGAAAATGAAATCATGTCTAATAACTTTCAGCACTTTTAACTTGTATACACATGTGGCCTACAAAGAGAAGTGGCAGCATTTGTTAGTGTGTCAGCCAGATGGGTTGCCTGCCCAACTTAACAACCAGCATTGGGTGGTTCCCACAGAGGGAATCAGGTCTGGAAAGGGGACTTCAGCCATGGAAAGGACTGAAGAAGCAAAGTGGGAATCCAAGTCCCAAGACAGACACCCCATGTGAGCTTAAATTCAGGGACCATTGTGTAATTGCATCTCTTCTCCCTTCTGAAAAGGACTTCACAGCCATCTAGAATGAGTCAGTGGCCTTGGCAGCAAAATTGTCCAGTTAAAGTGAGAAGCCTACTTGTCCTAGTCAGGATTCTCTAGAGGAACAAAAGTGATAAAATAAATCTATCATGTCTTTACAGGCTCTGATCCAGCTAGTCCTAAAGGCTGTCGCCTGATGGAAAGGTCAAGAATTTGGTCCCTGTTCAGTCTAAAAGCCTGGATGTTTCA
Organism: Cricetulus griseus; assembly: GCF_003668045.3. Classification (NCBI taxonomy): domain Eukaryota; kingdom Metazoa; phylum Chordata; class Mammalia; order Rodentia; family Cricetidae; genus Cricetulus; species Cricetulus griseus. The sequence goes on from NW_023276806.1 coordinate 210,746,695, forward strand.
ATGATCTTCAATCTCCTTTGGAATCCCAAAGAAGTGGGTACTAATAACAGTGAAGGAATGCCCCAGAAACAGGATAAATGAACATGCCAGCAAGTGTGAGGGAAAACATGCAAAAAAACCAGTTATTTCTTCCATGTCCTTAGGCTGCTACCATAATGTGTGGCCTTATTACCTCAATTGATCCAATCAAGAAAATCCTTCACAGGTGTGCCCAACTGCTGGGGTTTTAGGTGATTCTAAGTGTAGTGGAGGTAACAACCAAGATCAGCCATTACAGTAGCAGTGTCTGTCACACGAAGTGTAAGGTGTGGAGAGACAGAGAAAGGGGAAACCAAAAGTTTAAGAGTGGCTTTGTGAGTGTAAGGCCAGTGACATTCTTATACAAATTTCTATACAGGAAATGAGGTTCTTTAGTTGTCTGTGTGTCTGATGCCTGCTATTTTTTTTTTTTTTTGCTTGTAGTTTACTACTTATTGAACCAGTATTTCTTTCTCTAAGTTTAAAAACTGTATGCTCTAAGTCTGAGGAGTCAAACTAGCTTCAGTGAGCTCAGAGTGACATTGCAGATAGCTAGGCAAGCAGTTGCTTATCTGTATTTATGTGAAGATAAGTGAATAATTTTTCTTTTAAGTCAGAATTTTACTACTCAATCCTGCCTAGCATGTGGCTCACAGTCCTTCTGTCTTAACCTCCCAAGTGTTCTAATTACAGGTGCCCATCCCCATGCCTCACATAAATAAAGATCTTGACCACCTGAAAGATTGTCTTTTGGTTGAAGCAGTTGGTGTTTATAACTCGACATTGATAAACTCTCCATGAAAAGCATGTTTATTGTATTTAACGACTAGAATAGAAGGCTCAGTCCATTGGCAGAGACTCAGCTACAAGCATGATGGATGCCTAGAGCAGGGAGAAATGTCTACTAAAGACATTGGAGTCTACACCATATTCCAGCACGTGTTTGACATTTACTCACAGGTTACTGAAATGACTATGTGTCCATGAGCAAATCCATGGTGACAACAGTCTTTCACTGATGAAAAGGAAGCTGTTATTTTAACTTGGATTTAGGCTTTCAGACACATATAGTTCATTTTACTAAAATCCAGGGAACTTTCAGATTGAGATTCAGTAAATAGATTGGTAGGCAAGTATGTTTGTTTTGTTTATTGTTGTTGTTGGTTATTTTTTTGCCGGGGGGGGGAGGGGGGGAGAGTGACAGATATACAAAGATTACAGAACAATGAGATTCATGATTTAAGAAAATATTTGTGTCCTTGTTCAGAAACAGTAAAGAGTAAAGGGAAATGCCAGAAAGGCTGAACATGTCAATGAAATAATAATGCATGTGGAGATTTTAATACAGTATTTCCTACTAATTCAATCTTTTTTTCCACCTTTTTTATTTGAATTAGAAACAAGATTGTTTTACATGTCACTCCTAGTTCCCACTCCCTCCCCTCCTCCCCGACCACCCCCACAACTAAAACCCTACCTATCACATATCCTTTCTGCTCCTCAGGGAGGGTGAAGCCTTCCACAGTGTGTCATCAGAGTCTATCATATCTTTTGGGATAGGGCCTAGGCCCACCTCTGTGTGTCTTGGCTCAGGGGGTATCCCTCTATGTGGATTGGGCTCCCTGAGTCCACACCTATGCTAGGGATAAGTACTGAACTACTATAGGAGGTCCCGTAGATTTCCGAGGTCTCCTCATTGAAACCCATGTTCCTGGGGTCTGGATTAGGCCCATGCTTGTATCCCAGCTATCAGTTTGGGGACCAAGAGCTCCCTGTTGTTCAGGTCAGCTGTTTCTGTGGGTTTCACCAGCCTGGTTTGGACCCCTTTGCTCATCACTCATTCTTCTCTGCAACTGGATTCCAGTTCAGCTCAGTGATTAGCTGTGGGTGTCTGCTTCCACTTCCACCAGCTGCTGGATGAAGACTAAAGGTCAATCTTTATGCTAGCTCTCACATGCCTCAGGTCAAGGTTTAATGTCTTTCTTTATTGTTTTGTTCCTTATTTTTTGAGATCAGATATCTTACTGAATGTGTATCTTGCTGCTGAAGTTAGGTTGGCTGGCCAGTGATCCCTGGAATCCTCTTGTCTCCACTGGCCCAGACTTGGACTTACAGGTACATGTAGCCACACCTTGTTTTGTTGTGAGCACTGGGGATGACCCACACTCAAGCACTTAAATTGTTGAGCAATCAGTGTATCCAGCCCCCATCAGCCCCTATGGTGGTTTGAAAGAAGAGGATGCCAAAGGGAGTGGCATATTAGGAGGTATGGCCTTGTTGAAGGAAGTATATCACTGTGGAGGCAGGCTTTGAGATCTCATATATTCTCAAGCCACATGCAGTGAGACAGACAACTTCCTGTTGTGTGAGTGAGATATAGGACTCTCAGCTACTTCTCCAGCACCATGTCTGCATTCACACCACCATGTCACACAAATGATGATAATAGACTAAACCTCTGAAAATGTAAGGCACCCCAATTAAATGTTTTTCCTTTATAAGAGTTGCTGTGTGCTGTGAGCATGGTGTCTCCTCAAGCAACAGAAACCCTTTCTTCCTTCCATCTCTTTTTCTTTTCTTTTGGCAGTACTGGACAAAGAATAAAATCCAGACCTTGTGTTTGCTAGACAAGTGCTCTACCACTGAGCTACAACCCTAGTTCTATTATATTTTACTTTGAGACAGTGTTTCACTAAGCTGCCTATACTGGCCCTTGAACTGACTAGGTAGCATAGGCAATGTGCTAACTATTCATCTATTCATACTCCTGCCCCATGCTTTCTTGTAGCTGATATTACAGATATGCACCATCATGTCAAACTCTATTTATTGAGTTCACACTTATTCAAACAGACACCCCTGCCCCCCTTTTTTTTACAAACCAGAGAATAGTATGTATAACAGGCAGCATTTTTAAGAGATAGAATATTGACAGACTGCCTATATATTGTGGAAAGCAATGCTTACACTATTCTCAGTCTGGCACTGAAGAAGGCAAGGAAGATTCCAAGAGCATTTTAGACAGTCACAGAGGTTTAGTCTTCCACAATGGAGGATGGCAGTGACAACATCAGTGATGACGCACTCATCAACAAGAAGCAGAGGCAGCTAGGCAGACTGCCTGACCTTACACCTCATCATGTACAGGCCATCAACAGTAGCTGTTTCCCACTGTGAAGGATGGCTGTCTTCTCTCAAATAATCCTTTTAAATAACCTCCTAGACCCACCTGCTCTCATCTCTGACCAATACTATAGACTTCTCTGTTCCTAGTAGCCATTAAATTGGACAGTTTCTATTCAAGTGTATTCCCAATATAACTGACTAGGAGGAACAGAAAAGCTGATCTGGTGTGAACTAGTATTGCGTGCATATGTAATAAGGCAAAACCTTGTCTTCAAGTAAAATCTCAGAGAGACTCCTTTGTTTACCCTCATGTCTGTGCATAATTAGGAGTGAATATGATTGACATTGGATACATTATAAAAAGGGACACATGAATTAGGAAAGAATAATATATGACTTAATCTATCAATTGAAATAGGAAACCATCAAAACTCTGCCCCTTGGTAACCAACTCCAACTTCTCTTGAACCCTGTGAAGAAAAACCCTAAACCCTAATTCAGCCATTTAGTACCCTTACTCATGGGATGCCCCCTTCCAATCTTGACAGTGTATCTGTTTATATCCTTTAATATTGCTCCACTTTGCATAAGTTCCTCTTGCCTTTTACAAACCTGGGTGAGCCCTTATTTTCAGCTCTTTAGATAAGAAGCCAAGAACACAGAAACAAATGGTCCACACTCTGATCGTGAGCAATAATTAAACTGGGCTCTGTTTGATTTAATGCTCAGCTTATTTGTTTAGGAATTTATATGTCTTCTTTAAATTTGTGTGTTAGAAGTGAAGTCCAATACAGGGATGGAGGAAATCTGGGAGGTGAGGAGCTGCCCTCAACATGCAATGTTCTTTGTTTTGTGGTTCATTTTCATTTCATGGTTATAATACCCCTGAGTATTGATGGGAACACAAGCTGAAGTTCACAGTCAAAGCAAGCATAAAGTAGTGTGTTACATGCACGTACATCCAACACCAAGTGGAGTGCTGACAGTTCTACGAGGCCCGTGTTTCTTATTCAAACTATAACCTGTTTTATAAAGAAGACAATATTGTTCTAAGAAGCTAGAATGACAAAGGAACCTTAATATACCTTTCTGATTCGATTGTCTTCCTAATGTAACACTTACAGAACATAACGATGTATAAAGAATGGGAGAATAAGGCAATCTAGGTTCGTGTGTGTGTGTGTGTGTGTGTGTGTGTGTGTGTGTGTGTGTGTTTGGTGGTTTTGGGGTTTGAATAAAAGGCCCCTGTATTCTAGGGCAAGCACTCTACCACTGAGATACATTTCTAGCCCAGAGTTATTTTTCTTCTCAGTCCTTCCTTACTGCAGACAAAGGTTCTAGATGTTTCTGCAACATGTTCAAGTGAATAACAAAAACAAAAGTAGTTGACTTCATAATTCAAAAAACACATTTGATCTCATTTGTCAATTTCTTACCACCCACAGTTAACATCTAGAAGCTTCCATGTTAGTTCTGGGAGGGAACTTAGTGGAAATGCTTAGTTCCCACCCCTATCCACTGAATAGATTAATAGGGCTAGAGAAATAAGCAGCCATACGATTACATGACCCTCACTTTCCAACCAAAAATTGACAATTTACTAAGATTTGTTCATTTTTTTGTGGGAGGGTTCTGAAACAGGGTTTCTTTGTGTAGCTTTGGAGCCTATCCTGACACTCAGTCTATAGACAAATTCATGTGTACCTAGACTTCATTCTTGTGTAAGAACCTAGACTCACTGAGTCTAGGTCACAACCACCAGCAACAAGAGGGCTCCAAGGTTCTACAACAAACTACAGTAAATCAAGAAAGCTGGTCCATTTCTAACTCAACCCAAATGACCCTTGTCTTCATCAAGGTTATCACTTGGCTGTGTGTACATCAATCATGTTAATAATAAGGTAGGTATCAGGCGCAGTTAACCCAGAAGCTCAGGGAGTAGAGATTAACTTCTGTGTGTCACATATGAGCAAACACTCAGATTTCCTTTCATAACTCTTTTAGCCTCCATGATGACTACCAATTTACTGTTCTGCATTGGCATCTGCTGAGTTTATCTGACTATATTCTAGAATCCAAAGAAATAATGTCTACCAGCAATTTTAATCTTCTTTGCCCAAATCTCACTGGCAAATATGAGTGTATCTTTTATTCATGGTGTTAAATAAAACCCTTTACCTCGATATGCATGGTGTTTAAAATATTTTAAATATACAACAATATTTAAAGATTCTGTCATTTGGATCTCAAATGTTTTTATTATAGTATGAACTCTAACAACTTTTATTTAAACATTTAATATTAACAAAAGTGGTGAAATCAATATTTATCAGACATAACTTTAATTTAGTAATTATTTGAAGACAGAATCCATTTTATTTCACACCTGTTAATAAGTCTTTTTTCCTACTATTGTTTTAAACCAAATATTTACTCTTAGTATATATTTTGTTAAAGTATTTATTACTATATTTTCTTTTGAGATATTCTGTGTCCTGCAGCCATTTGTGTATTATTTTACATTACTCTGAGGTACAGAGCTGTAGCTAATAACTCTATGGCAATACACAAATACAGGATGTTTAGCAAGAGATTTTTCAGATAAAATGTTTCAAATATTCTTGATATTATTAGACTCAAAGATCTATAAGCAAAATACACAAAAATCCATTATAGGTAAAGAATTTAAAGAAACAGTTGTTAGGATGGCCTCTGTTTTGGATTCACATGATAACTAATTTGTCAATACTCCTCTAACCTTCATATTTTACTTTTGTCTGTTACAGAAACCACTTGCTTTTGCTCTTAATGTATGAAGCAAATGGCAAGAGAAACAATCCTAACTCATTTTTCTTACCTATAAAATGTACTAAATGGAGTCTACGACTTATAAAGGATGTTTTTCCCCCATCAAATATTTCCTCATTTTCCACTAATACAATCTATATACATCTCACCGGCTTCATCTTAATGACATGTAAGTGTACACATACATACATACAATAAATGGATGTAATAAATTCTAAGAAAAAGGAATTATCTTTCCAGTTATCCTGCAATAAATGCACAGTGCACTCTCAGAAAACATGTTTCTTGTATCTTGATTTTTTAAAATGATACAACAATGACACAAGAACTGTTGTGTTCAAGTGTGTGTGAGTCAAGGAAAAGGAAAGAAAAAGAATCAGACACTCAAAAGAGAGAAAAATCAGGGGAAAATGTGCTGCATGCAGACTATTCTCTCATAACTTTGCAAACTGAGCTTTGAGCTTTGAGATGCTGAGACAATAATACACCAGCGGTGAAGGAATGCCTCCCGGAGTCTCATAAACTCAGGCACAAAGCATACTTTTGAAATAATCAAGATAATTTCCATGCTAATTCTGAGTATTTAGAGCAGTTGTTCTCGACCTTGGCAGCACTTTAGAATCATGTGAAAAGCTTTTAAAGTTTTTCTGAGCCTCACCTCAGATCAATTAAAATTCGATGCTGGGCGGGCCCAGGTATTGCTACTGTTTTAAAAGCTCACCAAGGGATTCTCACATTCACTAGGAGTGAGAGCACTGATCTGGGCTGAACGCTATTATACACTGTGCTAAGAATAAGCATTTGCATTTTTAAGTGGGAGAGCTAATTTTTTTTAAACAAAAAGGTTGAAGTCACCCCATAAAATTCGTACTATGTTCTGTCTACTCTTCAGTTACCACCCCGACCAGAAATCAAATCTGAGCATGTGCAAAACTGGTGCAATCATGAATTAGTACAGGTCTTGATGTATGTGCTCACACTTTTCCAGTGGTGGCCATGGCTCCAGACAGGCTCCAGACAGCGAAACCATTCTGTCAGGCATGGCCTCTTCTTTCAGCTCCCTACTTGAAACAGGTAAACTGAGGGGCATTTTTGTTTTGCTTTGTTTTTTTTTTTTCTCTTTTAAATGCAGTATTCATGCACTACATTGAAGCTCCCTAGACTGAAATTTTTATTTCTTTGCCAAAAGAAGCAGGACTAGTTTGCAGGCCAAAAAAAAAAAAAAAAAAAAAAAAAAAAAAAAATTGCCTACATTTTTTAAATTCTTCTTTTATTTGGTTTCTTACCAGACCAAAGTGAAATGTGACCTGCAGCTTCGAGGGCTCTCCCAGAATTAATAATCTCCAGGTGTATTCAGAACCATTAATTGCCTCTGAAGGGAGCAATAGGAGGCTTCCTTAGTATCCTGTTAAGTGGAGGACAGATACTGAGCTCCATGTTTGCTGCTTCGGTGAGTTCCTATGGCTGAGGTATTCATGTTGTGCTTAAACGATGGAGCTTGAAAGGAAGCGCTTGGGCAGAGAACTTGGTTGTGCTAGCAGGAATGCACTGAAGATTTTGTAAAGAAGATCTTTTGAATACCATGTATGTTAAGCAGTTTCTGAAGGACTGTTTCCACTTCAGGTTTCTGCACAATAAAACCCCAATTGCACTTTTGAATACTGAACTGAGTCTTTTAACTTGCCTAGAGAAAGAAAGAAAGAAAGAAAGAAAGAAAGAAAGAAAGAAAGAAAGAAAGAAAGGAAGGAAATGCCCCTCATGATGATGGCATGGCTTTGTCAGACGCTGACACAGCCTATTTCTTCAGCCCCTATGTCATTAAAAGATGAGACTTATTTATGATGATTAATAATGATGAAATATGTATGAAGAAATAAATTATACAAATTCCATACTGTGTATGTCGAGGGAGAGATACAAATTGTCAGGCCCTGATTACCCCTCCACCTTGGCCCAACAAGGGACAGAAGAGCGTTGCTCTCTCTGCTTTCCTCTGAGATCCCAACTTAGGAAGTCGAATATGAGAAAGTTTGAAAGGTGTTGTGACAGGCTCAGATTCTTCTAAATTGTGGATTTGTAAAACTCTGCCTCTCCCACCACCCCACCCCCAGCTTTCACTCTCGCCTTCACATCACATCATTTAAGGCAGCCGTGAATACCTGAGTCAATGGCATCTGACAGGATGTGTCAAATGCTTTTGTCTCTGCTGACAGGAGTACTAGACACTCTCCTAGAGCATTTCCTGAATATCCGTAACTTAGCATGTGGGCTGGGTGCTGAGCAGGGGAAGGGAAGGGAGCCTCATGCTCTAAGCAGGACAAGCGGGAAGTAGGGTCAGGATGGTCATAAGGAAACTGGCTTTGAGGTATACTATCACCATCTCGTGCTCATCAACTCATCACCACACACAGTGGATCGGCTTCCTCTGGGTGTGGTCCGTATGCTTGCTATTAGGGAAAGGAATGAAGACACGAGCAAACCCAAATACGTCTCCTAATTTGGGGGTTTATTGAATAACTAATGGATTTAATTTTTTAAAAGCCAAATTGTTGCATCTATGGAATTTTAATGAACTATAAGTCTGTTAATGTTGAAATTCCATGGAATGATTTCTGAAGTTTCTGGAAGGCTATATGTGTATTTTAGCAACTTTTTTTTTTTTTTTGCACCAAAGATTAAACAAGGGCTCTTTGTAAGCACTGAAAAAAAATGTCTTATTTTCAGAAGAGTTGATTTAAAATGATTAAAAAAAAATAAACACCACCTCACTTGACAATGTTAATAGTCTCCAAAATACCAAGAACAAGAACCAAGAAATACTGTACTCTCCAACTCTCCAACAGGGGGTGACACCCTCAACCCATGCTCAGGGGTTGCTTTTGCTGGCTTCTAACCAGATCACTGTGCAGTCTGTCCTGTAAGGTCTCTGAGGTTTCCCTCTATCCCCAAAGTCCTTTGGCACATTAATCTTTTTGTAGACGTTACACATACACTCAACAGATGTTCTTACAGATAAATTATGTGATAGAGTGAAAAACATGACACTTTTAGGAGATAAATATTAAACTAAGTCATAACAAAATATGGAGCTGGCAATCCAAGTACTTATTTGGTATTAGAGTGAAAGGTCCTAATTGTTTGGATTAATTTTTGCCAGATGAAGTACACAAAAATTTAGAAAAATCACTGTAGATGAAGTCGATTGGTAGATGTAGATTTATTGTGGTTTTGTCAATGGTGGTCTGTGACTCTACTAGAATGTAAACTCATGGAAGAACTAAATGAATTGAGTTCAAACCATTGCGATGTATCTAATCTGTAGCATACAGTAATTTATCAGTGAATTCCATGAAGCTGCATTTAAAAAAAAAAAAGTCACCTTAAAGGGAAAAATGTATGCATTTCTTTTTTCCACCGCTGATGGCTTATTTGAGAATTAGATTGACATTAAGTTAAACTGCAAGCACTCTTTCCTGATTAGTCATCTCCCTGTTATATAAATTTTACATGAATAAACCATATTTTAAAAAATTAACAGGGTAAAAAATAATTAATACACAATACTTAGAGGTTTAAATCGAGTTCAATTATAAAATAATAGTATAGCCACCTTTCTTATTACCAAGACATGAAAAAACCTAAAAATATAGTTTAATTCATGTAAATTTTATATAATAAGGAGATGACTCAGCAGGAAAGAGTGCTTGCAGTTTAATGATGAAGGCCTGTCTTAGGGTTTCTATTGCTGTGAAGAGACACCATGACCACACTAACTCTTATAAAGAAAATATTTAATTGAGGGGGTTCACTTACAGTTCAGAGCTTTGGTCCATCATGGTGTGGAGCATGGCAGCATGCAGGCAGACTTGGTGCTAGAGAAATATCAGAGTATGCTACATCTCACAGGCAACAGGAAGACTAACTCACTGAGTGTATGAAACTTTAAAGCCCCCCTCCCCCCCACATTGGTACTCTTCCTCCAGAAAGTGTGGCACAGATGAAGTGTGTCATCCATCCTCTTCCAACAAGGCCACACCTCCTAATAGTGCCACACCCTATGAGATTATGGGGATCAAGTACATTCAGATTTCTACGAGATATGAGTTAAAAATCTCCAGAAATCACATGAAAAGCCAGGCCTGCTTGTTTACATACCTATTAACCCAGTACTATGGGTGACAGAGACAAGAGGATCACTGGAGCTTGCTGGCTGCCAACCTAGCTGCAGATTCACTGAGAGTTCCTACCTACCTCAAGGAAAAGTGTCAAAGTGTCCCTAGGCATATACACCCTCACACACATTTAAGTATACACCACAAACAAACACACCAGAAACCAGGCACATACACCCCACAACACCACTTACAATCAAATACACACAAAATAATAAAAATAAAACTAGAAGCTTTATTTTGAAACTAGAAGGCATTGAATTGAAACTTTGCCATTTGCTAGTGGTTATTAAAAGCATATTTTCATAGGATTTACTTTGTATGGTCACTATAAATACCATCCTGAAGTCTAGCCTTTGAACTGTTAAATGTTGAATTGAACTGGATATTTACATTTCTTGATTAGCATCATACTGGGATCCCTACACAAGGAAAACAACAACAACAACAACAGCAACAACATATGCCTAAGGGGGCTAGAGAGGTGGCTCAGAGGTTAAGAGCACTAATTGCTCTTCCAGAGGTCCTGAGTTCAATTCCCAGCAATCACATGACGGCTCACAACCATACGTTATGAGACCTGATGTTGTACACACAACATTCTGCCAAATAAATAAAATCTTTTAAAAAATGCCCCTAGAATTATTACCTTCAGAGTTGAGGCTTGAATTCAACTATTACTTTTGAATAGAAGTAAAAATACTTTACGGGGACTTTGGGTTATACAGTTTCCTATTCTGCCATGGATGTGGCCCTGTTTCAGTAATTTTTCTTAGAAGAGGACTCTCCTAAATCAAATTTTCTCCTATAAACCTCGTTCAGTTATTTTCTTTTATCAAGGCCGTAAGAAGAACAGGTCTTAATTTGTGGACAAAATAAAGTGCTAGCAGACACCCAAATTGTAAATAAGTGAAGTAAACTGATCTTTTTAACAGCTGAGGGTGTGGGCAGGGCCCGAGGACTGAGGCAAGCCAGGAGATCCCTGCAGATTTACCCTAAAGCTCTTGGAAGATTTGTTTTCCTTCCTTCCTGCTTTGAACACTTTTTTGTGGTCATCCCATATAAAATGTATTTTCTTCTCCAAGAAAAATACACAAGACAGTTGAATCTCTCTCTCCCTCTCTCTCTCTCTCTCTCTCTCTCTCTCTCTCTCTCTCTGTCTGTCTGTCTCTCTCTCCTCTCTCTTTTTCTGTGTGTGTGTGTGTGTGTGTGTGTGTGTGTGTGTGTGTGTGTGTGTGTGTGTGTCCCCAAATAAAATGACAATAGCAATACTTTAAAATTTTTGGTTTAAGCTGTAGTTAGTATACAGAGAGCCTTGGGTTCAATACCTGATATGACATCACACACACACACACACACACACACACTTCTCAGAAATTGAAATGATGTTATGTTGTTCTGTAGTGGGTTAGACTTTACAATTGAATCTCTAAAAGAAAGAATTAATGAATTAGAACTAGACCTGGATATTTTACTTCTGGATATGTGAGTGGTGCTTCTGGTGTCATTGTTTCTGATTCTGCTGTTTTTATTTCTATGTATTTTGATTCATTGTGGCTGAACAGTGCTATCAGATTTCATGATTTTGTGGGATTTACATGTAGTTGAAAATGATAGAAAATCACATAAACAAACATTTTGTGAGTCAGTGTCCTGAAAGCCATCCAGTTTATGTTATTTTGCTTAAAGACAATGTTGCTCCCCAATTAAGTTGGCATTAGGAACATTTTCTAGAAAGGAGAAAACTGTCTCTGAGTCCCTATTCTGGGTCTCCTCCAGAGAGGGCTGGGCTTCATACTGTTGTTTCATTGTTCTTGTTGGTTATCTTTTTCTTTTCTAACTCAATGAGCTACTGGAACCTACCATTATGGAACCCTAACCCTTTTGTGCTTGTTAGTTAGTAAGTGCAGTATTTTTAAATTGGACATCAATCACTTGCAAAAAAAAAATGGCATAGAATCCTGATAATTTTGTCTTCCATCTCTGAAATGTAATGAGGCTTTATTACTTTCTCCTGTTTTGGAGCTGAATGAAGTTGAAGCTCTGTTCTGATTTGTGCAAGGGTCTCCCAACCTCTGGTCTTCAGCTCTTACGGTCCAGTTGGAACCTTGTGTTCTACCAAAGCCCCTCCACTTGCGTGACTCACCTCTCATCTTTGGCCCCTCTACATCATAGTCTGACAAAACCTCAAATTACTTTACACTAGATTTATGAGGAGCCGCTTGGTGTTTTGACCCACACAACTTACCAAATGTCTTGAGAAAAACTGATAGTATGTTAATATCAATCTTCTTTCTTTCTTGGTCAGATATGGTCCTCTGATAATTCCATGCCAAAACACCCCAAATCGCAGGTTCATTTTATCTTCTTAGTAGAAAAAAACCTATTTCTCATACATTTTCTGTATGTCCAGGTTCCTCGAAGTCTTGGGAAATTTTGCCTGAATAGTATTAACTTACTTGCTTCTGCATGAGGAATAAACACTGGGAAACACAATCATTAAAGAGTGAAAGTGTTGCCGGGCGATGGTGGTGTATGGCCTTTAATCCCAGCAATCAGGAGGCAGAGGCAGGCAGATCTCCGTGAGTTTGAGACCAGCCTGATCTAAAAGAGCTAGTTCTATGGCAGGCTCCAAAGCCACAGAGAAATCCTGTCTCCCCCCCCCAAAAAATAGTGAAAGTGTTATAATATGGCACAGGATTAGACCTTGGCGGGTGGGTCCAAACCATGTCAGGTGAGGGCAAGCACACCATGCAGACAAAACTTACATGGGAAGTTTTATTGGGGGAGTAGGGGAAGAAAATGGATAGAGGAGAGAGAGAAAGAGAGAGGAAAAGAAAGAGAAAGAGGGAAGGCAGTGCAAAGACTTGCCTGCCTCTTCAGAATAGCTATGGAAAGAGAGAGAGAGTAGAAATGAGCAGAGCTTGTCTCTTAAAGGAGACTTTTGCACCTGTGTACAGATTAGTAGTGATATAGCAGCCTTTGGACCCTAGGCTGGCCAGGGTACTATGCCTAAGTGCCTCCTGCCAGGTGACAGGGGGCAGGCCAGCATATGCCCGCATCCTAACAGAAAGTTTGTCTTAGAAACTGGCTCCACACTAATTGAAGAAAGTTCCCTATGTAGATACTGATATCTATGAATTAGTTTGCAGTACCAGAGAGATGATCCAGCAGTTTAGAGGAAGTACTGAGTTCAGCTCCTAGTATCCATGTTGGACTGTTCACAACTACCTGTTACTCCAGTCCCAGAGGACTTACCACCTTCTACAGGACTCCGTAGACACTGAACTCCTCACACACACCCATGCACATACTTAAAAATAAAAATCATGAACAACTTTAGGACTCTAGCTTCTATCTACAGATATAGAAGGACCACGTCCTCCAGTTACTTGAATAGAAGCTATAAACCCAGACTTGGGACTTGATTTGAATCCGGGTCATGCCACAGGTCAGTCGGGTCTGGGACCAAACCTTCTACTTATGTACACATAAGAAGGAGAAAAATACCAAAACAAATGCATACAGAATATTTCCAACAAAATCATAGAAAACAATTCCCTTGATCTAGACAGAGTAATGTTTACCTAGGTACACAAGGCCTATATAACTTCAAATAGATAAAACCAGAAAAGAAATTCCATAGGAGAAATTTCAGTTAAAAAATTAAACACAGAGAATAAAGAAAGCTTCAGGAGAAAAGGGCTAAGTCCCTCATAAAGGCTAATCTATCAAAATAAAATGTGATTACTTGACAACAACTTTTAAAGCCAGAAATGCCTGTATATATGCACTCCAATTCTCTAAGATCATAATTGTCAACTCAGATTATTATATTTAGTAAAACTACCTGTTAAAATGGAAAGAAAAGTTAAAACTTTCCATGATTAAAAAAAATCATTTATGAGCACTAATTCCTTCTACAGAGCGTACTGGTAGAAATAATTCAGTCTAAAGATAAAGATAAACACAAAACAAAACATTACAGAAAAGAAATAAGTGAACTCAAAACAATCAAATAGTTCTAAGAAAAAATAAAACCACAAAATGACAGGAATTACTACATAGTGTCCAATCATACCTTAATATAACTATTCTAAATCAACCAATGATGAGACACATGTAAAACAGATTGGATTAAAAAACAGAATCCATCTTTTTTTTTCCTCAATCCAAGAAATATACCTTAGTTTCAGTGTTGAGCATGACTTGTGTATAAAAGGACCCAATGGAGCATTGTAAGCAAATGGAACTAAGAAACAAACAGGCCTAGCTATTCCAATATCTGAGAAAATAGACCTCAAACCAAAACTAGTCCTAAGAGATAAAGAGGGTCACTTCATACTCACCAAAGGAAGAATCCACCAAGATAATATTACAATACTAACATCAACCACAGGTATACTATATTTCATAAAAGAACTATCATTAGGTCTTACCTGTAGATTAACCACAACACAGTGATAATGTGAGAGAATGGTGGAGGAGGGAATTTGGAGAAGGAAAACTAACACTGAAGTCCTTTGAAAATATCATATGGAAACACAGTACCATAGAAAGTTAATAAAATATAAGCATATACATAAAGGGGGTTTATGTTGAGGAATATTTGTTTACACTGTGTGAAGATGTGTTACTGTCACTGGTTTGGTAAAAAAATTAAACAGCCAGTAGCTAGGCAGAAGAGAATACAAGGAACTTCCAGGGAAAGAGAGGAACTCGTCAAAAAATCTAGGTACATGAAGGATGCCAGTGAGACATGGAGGAAGTCAGACATACAGAATAAAGGTAAGGTAAAAAGCCATGTAGCAGCATGTAGGTCAATAGACATAGGTTAAATTATAGGAGCTAGTTGGGAACAAGTCTTAGCTAAAGGTCAAGATTTCATAATTAATAATAATTCTCTGTGTCATATCTTATTTCTAATTCAAATAAAAAAAATCTGCAAAAGAAACAACTATAATCTAACAGCTTTCATTCTGACCCTAATATAATGTGATACTGTATTTGAATTTACCTGTAACTTTGGAAAAATTAATTTTCTTCCTATTTTTTCCAAAATAACATGCATCATTTAAATATATGTTCTTTAATTGCTATGCACTTGTATAATTTCTACAGTTTCTGTTTCTGTTGCTTTATATTATAATCCATTATAAATTGATAAGATGAAAAAAAAAAAATTCTCCGTGTCATTATTGGGGAGCTGGAGGTCCCAAAGAAAGTCCAACTACAGGTTTAAGTAGATTTACCCTATAATGCGAATCAGGGGGCAATGCCTTTCCCAGATATCATAGATATCAACTAAAACATGCAGTGCCTGGTATGCTTTAACTCTCTCTGAGTTGTTTTGGTCAGTAGGGTCCCAACACAACAAACAGCTTGTTGTATTACATTACAGCTTGTTGTATTTATTCTTGTTTATCCTCCATAATCTGATTGTAAAAACCATGTTACTGAAAACAACATATACCTTAGTAACAGGACAAGGAGAAAGCAATGTGGTACTGAGCTGGAAACTTCATCTCTGCTGTCTAGCTTTCACAATGCTATAAGGCACCATGACCCATACCATAGACGAAAAGAAATCAATTTTACCCAGCTGTGAACCATTCAAGCTGCAATGACCTGCCTGTCAAGACAGGCCTATTGGTACCATAGTGGCACAACGTTTATTGGCATGACCAAATACTTCTTAGTAAGATTTAAGGTTTCCTCCCTAAATCCCCCCATGGATAGGGCAGGATGTCATAAAGTATCATCTTTACCTGAGAAATTATTGGCAATTAATAGCTATGAAGGTCAGAGCAATTCATTTTCTTCTGGGATGTGGCCACATGCTCCAGCAGGTAGCACTACATGGACTCAATACGAGAGAGAGAGAGAGAGAGAGAGAGAGAGAGAGAGAGAGAGAGAGAGAGAGAGAGATTAGTGGATTAGTGTTAGTGGCAAGGATATATGGAAAAGGAAAATCTAAGCACTATTAATGGAAGTGTAAAATACATAGTCCCTAAGGAAATAATTGCAAAGGTTTTCAAGACCTTTTAAAAAGAGAGTATGACTGCTATATGTGATGCCACATCCGGGGGTATGTATCTGAAAGAATCTGAGTCTGGGTACCCAAATTTATGTTTGCAATATACAACATGTGCACAACCATGTTTATTGTGGCCCAAGTCACAACAGACAAGTTACAGAATCAGCCTAAGTATATCGGCTAAATGGATAGGGGAACATGGCATATATGCACACTGAAGGATTTTTTTAGTCATTAAGAAAAATAAAGTTATGTCTTCTGTAAGAAAATGGATGGAACTAGAGATCATCATAGTAAATGAAATAAATCTGGCTCCAAAAGACAAATATTCCATGTTTTATCTCACAAGGACTATATAAATGGGAAAGAAGACCTGACAGCTCAAGTGGGAATATTTGGGTGACAGGATGGGACCATCAGAAGTGAGGATGGAGGACAAGAGATGGTAATAGGAGATGGACATAATTAAAGTGTATAACAGAGAAACATAAAGATGTCATAATGATGTCTACTGTTTTGTACAGTGAACACACAGTAATGAAGAACAGAGTAAGACTATCTTTTCATGACTACTGCAGATTCATCTAATGAGGAAGAGCATGGCTGTTATGGTTTGTGAGAGAAACATCCCTTCTAGGCTCATGTGCTTGATCCTAGAGCTTGATAAACAGAGCTCATGACTTTCCAGCTCTAGGGATCACACGCCTTTAATCCCAGCACTAGGGAGGTGGAGACAGGAGTTATATGGCTGGGCAGAGAAAGGAATAAAAGGAGGGAGGAGTCAGGAACTGAGAACTTTTGCCCCTGAGGATTCCTAGAGACAGGATTGCCATTTCAGATGGGTAGAGGTAAGATCTACTGGCTTGGCTGCTTTGCTTCTCTGATCTTCAGCTTGAAGCTTGAACCCCAATATCAGTCTCTGGTTCTTTTTTTTTTTTTCATGTTACAACCTGGGAAACAGGGTTGGCCTGTTTCCTGACCTGTCAGTGATTCCTGGTCTGAACAAACAGCCTCATTTCTTTACATTATGTCTTCCCCACTCAGATGGACCAGATCCTCAATCCTTGAACCAAGGTAACCCCTTCGTTCCAGAAAAGAAAATATTTCATTTGTTGCAATGGCAAATAATTACAAAAGAATTACACAGTTTGCTTCTGTGGGTTGGTTTTGATGCTATTTCTGCTTTATATATCTTTATTCAAGGGTCCAGGAGGTTGGAGTCCCTTCCATTTGGTTATGACATTCTGTGATACAGGAAAGTGAGAACAAAAGGCATGGTATACAAAGGCTCTCATGTGCTTACTTAGTGTGACATACATCATATCTGCTTAAACTTCATTGGCAAAACAAGTATTATAACCAATTAAGATGAAACTCAGATATGGACACAGAGTCTTCTGATAGAGTGCCACAAGTTTTATCATAATTATGGAAATATGTAATTTTTTTGAGAAGCAGAATGAATGGTTGGGAACAATAATAAAATCTATAACAGATACTTGTTATATGAACACCAGTCATGTAATAATCAGATCTTTTCAAAAGTGAAGGTCATCTGTAAGGCACAGAACTCTACTCAAAGTGCTAGGCTTGGTACTGAAAGGAAGTAGATGATCCAACCACTCTGATTTAAAACATTCATATCATTTTTTTCTAATTTTTGATCGTGTTTCCATAGACTAGTTCAGACAATGTAATGACTGCAGTTATGAGTGATTTCAACTTCCAATTTGACTGAATTCAGGATGATCTAGGAAGCACACCTCTGGGCACATTGGTAAGAATATTTCCAAAGAGGTTTAGCTGAGGAGGAAAGATATAAATTGAATGTGTGCAGGTCTCTTCCAAGGATATGGGACTTTGAGTGAACAAAAATGAGAAAGTGACCTGAACTACATTGCTTACTTTGCTTCCCAGTAGCTGATGCAACCCAACTAGCTTAACTCAGTGGACTGCCGCCCTGACTTCTCCTCTATGGTGGACTGTATGCCATACTCAACCATGAGTCAAAATCAACTCTTACCACCGTAAGAGTACCTTCTTAGATGTTTTCTCATCATAATTACAAAAGTGGCTAATATAATTGCTAAAGTATTGATTTCACCTGTTAGTCCTATTTCAAACTGGATTCAAACTCTAAAATAATAGCATGAGTCTGATTCAACAGTTACTAATCAAATGAAATTCTAAAAGCCATAGATAAACACACCACAATCTACAGTGTTTTGAAAAATATAGAGAACTGGTGCTGTGTCAATTGTAAGGAAAGACTATAATCAAATCTCATACATTTTACATACTATTTTCTTAATAATTCAGCATTACTAACAAATGAGATTGATCTTATAATAATTAATAACCTTTAAGCCTGAAATGTGTAATGTATTCTTCTCTGGGAGAATATAACAAAATTAGTATGGTAACATTTTGCCCAGAAATTTTATTTTTAGCATCCAAATTAGATTGCTCTTTCTCTTCATTCTGCATGGAAATAATTTGATAGTCACATTTAAAAACTATGTATACTGATATATTCTTGTATTATGTCTAAAAAGAAAACATGCAATTGCTAAAATCTATGCAAATCACAAAATCATACTTGCCCCTCCATCGATAGTATCCTTTAACTGAATCAACAGGTGTGGCTGGAGCCTAGAGCCCACAGCTGTCCTCACCAAGGTAGCAGGCTGGGGAGGCTGAAGCCTCCTGCACACATACTGTGTTTGCCAAGGCAACACAAAGAGCTGATTCATGGCTTGTGCAAGCTTGAACTTCCATATATTGTGTTTTCTTACAAAAAGGGATACCTCTAGTTTGTTTCAAATACAAAACAAATGCATAACTTTCTCTTACAACTGCTCCCACTAAACTAAAAATAATTTGCTGTTATGCAAGTGTTGTGTTGGTTAAAAAAGTAATGAAAAGCTGTTATATAAGCAGAATAGTATAATTAATCTTTCCTTTAACAAAAGTTAAATTAATAACCGTAATTAATATACATGGCATTCTGTCTGCTTTACTCAACAGGAATGGACACACGTATCCTCTTACTGTTTCTAATGAGATGAATTCCTCTAGAGTATTAGCTTGCCAAGTGCACCGTTTTTTACAGGAATAAAAAATTGGAAAACATTACAATAGAAAGCACTTTTAAAATATGTATTACAATGATCTCAAAACATACTGAAAGTCACGGTGTGGGCCATTGACTTCAAGTTCCCATACATAAATCACTTTTTACAGTCTCCAAATATCAGAGGAAGGGATGTCGGCACATAGCTTCACAAATACAAGATACTGCTAAAGCTAAATATTTCATTTTTGCGTGAGTAACTATGAACTCATATGAATTTACTAGGCATTTGGCAATAATAGGCATCTAAAATTCAGCATTATCACATTCAGATAAAAACTAGAGTAATAAGAGAATTATCAACAAGTGTAAAACATTTTATGTCCATTTTCATTATATTCCAAATACAGAAATAATGTCTCTGATATTAATATTTCCTTTTTTTGAGTGAACATCAAGAAAATGGGATTGAAGTTTTTACTAGAAGTGTCAATAAACATTGATAAATTATGTTATTAAAATGATGTCTAAATTTATCATTATCCTTTCTTGAGAAACTGGTTCATATTGAAATAATCCCTCTTGGGATGCTGAGATAGTTTAATGGGGAAAGGCACTTGTTGACAAGGCTCATGACATGAGGTGGACTCTTTGGTACCCACACTATGGGAGGATAGAACCAACTCCTATAGGTTGCTCTCTGATTTCCACATGTATATTTTGGCATTGGCAAGGGAGCAAACACACAGACAAACAGACATAGGCACACACAGAGGCCCACATGGGCAACAAATAAATAAGTAAATAGATTTAATTTTTAAATTATAAAATTATTTTTCTCTTATTCCCTAGTGGGTCTTCTTTCCATTATTATGATTTAACATATTATTACATTTTTTCTCAATCTATACTTTGTACTTCATTTATGCTCACCTGTTTCATTCTCCTGAGATTCCTGTGAGGTAGCTGCATGCCTTCTCTTTTATAGTACATGAAATGGGCATTGAATCACAGAAAGGTGGGTGATTATCCTAGGGACACCCAGATAGCCAGTGCAATACCTGGCATGAGACTCACATCTGTCACACTCCAGACTCCTTATCCTAATTGCTCACCTCTAATTATGACCTCAATTCAGATGTATACTGGATAGCTGATAACGTTACTTCATATTCCTTGTTGATCCAATAACTATACCACAACATGCATTGAATCCTGAAGCCACAGGACAGAGTAAGTTTTCTGTTAAGGTTCATCTTCAAATTTGAGAACTAGTGTTCCCATTTCTGGGTGGCCAGAGAGCCTACAGTTTCCTGTAAAAAAAAAAAAAAAGAAAAAGAAAAGAAAAGAAAAAGAAAAAAAAACCTACTAACTAGCAAGCCTGTTCTGTGTGTTTGTTCACAAATGAAAGTGAAACTGGATAGCTTGAATTCAACACAACTGCTGTCAGAACCACAACCATAAAAGATACACTGTGCTTTACCCAGAGCTTTTCTTTTATAACCTTGATTATCCTATAAATAGGAAAGTGTAGTAGTATTTTTATTTTATAGAAGGAAAAATTGAGACAAGGTGAAATCTTATTACAGGAAGGTTACTCGGTAAATTGCTAGGAAGGTTTCCATCCACCTAGGAAGCACTCAGAATGAGAAGCAAAATAACCCTTAGTCCCTGTAGTACCCTGGCAGTCAGCCCTGTGAATACCCACAGCCACCAAGCAGGAGATGATTTTAATTCATCAGTATTATGACTAGGAGTTAAAAGTAGATGCTCCATTGTATGACTTCTGGGTACCTTGAAATCTCCCCCCTAAGTTATCTGATATTTATAATTTGCTTTCTATCACCAACAGTGATGCTTATGGCTTGGGAAGAGAGGGGCAGTATGTAAAAGGAAATGTAATATGATAATGCTAACCATTATTAAAAATTTTCACTTGTGTAGATCCTCCTGAAAGTTGGTTTTTGAAGGGAGAGAACTGTATCAACTGGAGGTCAACAGGAAGCCAAAGGGAAGTTTGTTTGGAAGAGGTAAAACTGAGCCATAGCTCAGAATACAGCACACAAAGACCTGGAGGGAAACTGGTCCACTTTTCTTCTCTCTAAGGGACAATTAAAGTATAAGCAGTCAATGTCCATCAAACCTTTATTAATTGGGAAACAAGAGTTATAATAATTTTAACTACATAAATGAATCTGCTTAATGCTGTATTTAATGCAGAAAGTGAAAGTTGCTTCATTCAAAGCATAAATAAACTTAAAATGTTGAAATTTGGTACAAACAAAACCCAGGATTCTAAGAGAGTGAACCAACTGTGCTGAGCTTTGTTCAAAGCAAGGGGCCACCTGCCACCAAAATAGAATGTGGCCCCAAAGGGCTGCTATGGCTAAAACAAAATCATCACCCCAGAGCAAGCTCAGGGTCCTGGGAGACATGAATAAGGAATAGTCTAGGTATGAGGTGCAATTGTATTTGAGGACTTTTCTTCTTTTGTAATTATTTAAGACAATGAATAAAACAAAAATGTTGTGTGGACATAATATAAATCTTTTCCCTGGAATTCCTTCTGCTGGAGACAGAGAGGTTTCTCTAGTATAGCTGTCTCACAGGAATGGTATCCCTTCAGGGAAACACTGCAAACATGATCATTTTGGCTACCACATTGCAAACCATAGTTTGCAGGGAAGAGTGCCTGACTATGTTGAAGGAAGGCCTTATATGTCTTTATCACTGAGTATAAAAAAAGAGAGGAATCAGAAACACAAATCCCATGATCCATGAAAACTAGCATAGACATGCCTCAGCAGGTGGGCCCTATCACATTCTTTTTTTGAGCCATGGAATTACTAAATTATAAACATGTTGCTTGCAGACATTTAGTCAGTTAGGACAATAACATGAACTTTCCCATTATCTCTGTAATAACATGTTCAAGAAGTTGAAAGTTACGTGTGAGGAATGAAGGAAAAGCCCAGGAGGTTCTTTGTCTTGACTCAGAAAGGAATGATAAGCCTAGGAGTTTACTTTTATACACTGGGATCCAGTGATGAGGTTCTTATCTCAAAAACTAGCAGGAAACACAATGATAAGGGCTTCTAATTATAGTACTTTAAGATTATGTTTATTTATGCAATTTACTTTTAAAAAATAACTGAAATGCTACTTGGTATTTGGTAACAAGTCAGTAACACTAGATATCACTAATATGACAGTAATAGTACTATAAGGGCCTATTATTAATATCTATGCAGTTTATTACGCAGTTTAACATCTAGAGCCACATACAGATAAGAGATATTTTAGTTGACTATATATTTTTGAACAGACTTCAGGAAAATTTGTTCAAATATCACTAGTAGTTGCATATTTGTCTTGAAATTATTTGTGCATATTCTGATAGTCGTCAATATTTGCCAGAAAATGTTCTAAATATCAGTAGTTTTTTTTAAGACTTAAGGCATCTATGAACAATTATCATTCTCTACTTCAGTATGAGCAGTGAATAATCCAAGACCTTACACTATGACATTCTCATATAATCAGACTTAAGTTTAAAGGCTGACCAGCAGAGAAGACAAAGTACAATGTCAAACACTCAAGGGGCACAAAGTAGACCGAAAATCAAGAGGGTTCCAGAACACCCACTCAAGATTCATGTTTATAGGGACTAAAATACATCCAGGTATGACAAATTCCAAAGCCTGCAATTTGCACTGGATTGTGTTTTTATATTAAGATTATTTTTTCCACTGAATTGCACCTCCTCATCCTTCTAGATATTATACCATCATAAAAGGCCAAAATTAATTTGTATTGATAATTGTTTTGATCTTAAAAATGAGAAAGCAGTCATTTCTCCCTGAATGGTTGTGTGTCTTCTTTAATGATAGGGCTGCATTTGCCTAGTAAGTATAATTTATTGAATGCATCAATAACTGTTTGCCAAATAACAGTAATTGTATCTTGATGAAAATGATGCTCACATCTCTGTCAAGTTCTTCCACAACACAATGATTTACTTCTGAGTAAATTGAGTAAAACAACTAGTACATTATCCTTAGACAGCTACTTCATATACTGTATTTATTCCACAAAAGCAAAATTGTGAAGGAAACAATTTAACAGAAGCAAATGCCGCTCTCTTCATCTTTGCTTTCCTTGCTGCCTGTAGCATTCACAGTACAGTGGCTATATTGTCAAGATTCTACTAGATTGCAATTCATTTTCCCCCTGTTACCCAAGAGCCTAAAAGCAAATTCCCAACAATACATTAAGTGGCATAAAACAATTCTTGGAAGAAAGAATTAGATTAGATATGAAGCAATACAGGAAAAGTTGGAGATTGGGAATTGTGCTTATCAAGTTGTGTGTGAAGAAATGTCATTTACAAGATCTCAGAGGTACCTGTTGTGACTGTTTGATACTGTCTACCTAGGATTTGTCAGGTTGCAGTGTAATTCCTGGATTCAAAGAAACAAGGGTTCACTTATCTTGAAAAACTGTTCCCAAGATGGACCAATTTGTCTGCCAGTGTTTATCGTTCTTTCAAGGTAACTTACTAAGTGGATTTTTCCCAAATAAAGGCTGAGTTCCCACCTTCTGTATATTTAACTCTTTTTTTTTTTTTTGGCCATATTTAGTCTTTTTCCTGAGTTTCCCACAAAGTTATTAAACATCAAAGAAAGTCATATTTGAAGTTTGATTGTCTAGAGAAAAAAAAAGATGAAGGTAACTTAACTACTAAACTCTATGCTATGTGCACAACTCTCATGCGCCACCATTTGCTTGATCCTTTTTCTTCACTGTGCTATAAAGTAACACATTGGTCTTTTGTTGTTTTATAATAAATCTTCTAAAAAATGGTATAATTAACTGAGTAGATCAGTCACAACAGGTTCCTCTGAGATCTCACAAATGAATTTCTTCACACATAACTTGATAAGCACAATTCCCAATCCCCAACTTTTTCTGTATTGCTTGAAAAAGCAAAAGAAAAAAAATACTGGAAACATCTAAGAAATGAATGTTTTGGAACATCAAACTCTTTTCTAAGGCCATTCTTACCAGGCAGGAGCCTATTTTTGTTTACATGCTTTATTTTATAAAGTTCTCTTAGGCTCTTTGGAGGGAACACTGGAGCATTGCTCTACTGCAATTCCTCAGCATTCTGTATTGTAACACTTCCCAGTTATCATGTTGCCCAGAGAAATTGAAACCATGAAAACAATGTCCTCTCTTTTGGATGCTTCCTCTTATTTTCCGTTCTGTCTCATAAGAAATTATTCTTTAGAGAAAAGGGGGGTAGGGCAACCAATTAGGGATCTCATAGTGTACTGTGCCCTTTACTTGGGAGCAAAAACCTTTCCAAAGGCTTTCCACTCTAATATAATGGAATCTGACAATTACAGTTTTCAGAGTTCTATAACTCTCATTGCTCCAGTGGTTTCCAAATATTTTCATTATGTGATAGAAAATGGCTTTCTGCTCAGTACACCAGATAAATCTGACCATGAAGCTACTTGCAGGCTAACAGAAAGGTGTTGGTCTGTGCTTTTATTGCACTATTTATAGAATGATGGCTAAACTTCACATTACCTTATAACCCAGGAATGAATTATGCAGTCTTATACATAAGGTCTGAATTCCTGACCATGTAAGAAATAAAACTGTGCTACATTTGAGTAATTTGGCATTACAGATTTCCTTACTTATAAAAGGGAAAATGGGGCCAATGGGGTGCCTCAGTGGGTCAGGGCACTTGCCATTCAGCCTGACTATATGAATTTGATTCCTGGAATTCACATGGTGTAAGAACAGAATCAACTCCCACAAGTTGTCCTCTTAACTTCAGTTAAGGGCTGTGGCATATGTACGTACACACACACACACACACAGATTGATTCATATAATAAATAAATAATAGTTAAAAAGAAAGAAAACTGGTATGCAATGATTCCTTTCCCAACTACAGACAATTATCCCTACTATGAACAATCTGTGCTTCAGTTTTACAAATTAACTTTGTGCTACAAATCTCCAGTTCTGTAGTCTTTCAAAGTGGGGATGTAACTTGTTCTTTTGTGGTCTGCTATTGTTTGTGGAGTAATCAATGGCCCAGTGGCTGGGGTGGATGTCTTTCTGTACTCATAAAAACTCTTGTAAAAAAAAAAAACAAAAAAGAAACAAACAAACAACAACAACAATAGAACTCATGTGAAGATGTGGAAAGATTTATTTACATTGAGTTCTTTGTTGTTTTTATGAATTAGAAAAAGACAGATTAATACTATTGTGAACATTTATAGAAGACCAATACAGAGAATTATGGGAATTGCATTGTCCAAAACTGATAGTAGCCTATTAAAAGAGGAAGGAATCCAATGAGTCCAAAACATGACATGGCCAGACAAATTACCCTTTCTGTGCATTGAATCTAATCATCCTTACAGAGTTGCTTCAAAACTAAGCATGACTGTTCTTGCAAAAATATTCAGTAGATCAATTTATACTCAGTAGCTATCTTCTTCTAGAGTCTAGAGAGGGCTGGGGGTGGAGTCTTGGCCAGTTTTAAAAAAATAATTTGGAAACTGAGAGTCAAAATGAGTCATTCAAAAACTTAGGAATGCATAGAGTACATTCTAAAGAGAACAGAATTATTTTGCAGCAATCTTCAGATCCATTACTGCTCCATAGTTTAAAAAAGTGGCCCTCTTTCAGGATCCTATTATGAGTAGAAAAGGCAGTACCTTCTTTTAACTTAATTCCCCCCAATTAACCAACAAAGAAAATCATTATTTTTTCACCAACAGCTTATTTATATTACACTGTTCCATAGTGCAAATGTTCCAGGGGTGGTCATTGAAAGGACAAGTAAAAAATCAAACATAAATTCTCTTTCAGTGATCTGCCATAACATCTCTATTCCATCTGCTTAAAAAGTGTAATCTCAATGCAAATTGACTTCTTAAACCCAGTCATAACTTTGTAGGGTCAATGTTAGATTTTTTGTTGAATTTTATAATTTGATTATTACTAATAACAAAATAATTTGATCAGAGTTGTCTTAGTTAGGGTTTCTATTATTGTGAAGAGATACCATGACCATGGTGGCTTATGAAGGAAAAAACATTTAATGGGGTGGCTTGCAGTTTCAGATGTTTAGTCCATTATCATCAGGTAGGGCTTGGCAGCTTAGAGGCAGACATGATGCTGGAGCTGTGAGTCCTACATCTTGATAGGCTAGCAACAGGAAGTGAACTGACTCACTGGGCATGGCTTGAGCATATATGACACCTCAAAGCCTGCCTCCACAGTGACACGCTTACTTCAACAAGACCACACTTACTCCAACAAGACCTCTTAATAGTGCCACTCCATTTGGGGTCCATTTCCTTTCAAATCACCACATTCCGCCTTTTGCCTGCAAAAGACCCAAAGCCATATTACAATGCAAAATTGCATTCAGTCCAACTTCAAAAATCCCTTAGGCTGTAGCAGTCTCAAACTTATTTAAAAGTCTAAAGTTCAAAGCCTTTTCTGAGACTATTTTGTGATTTCTTAACTGTAATTTCTTATCAAATCAAAAAATAAATCGCATACTTTCAGCATATAATGGAACAGGATTTCCAATACTGCTCCAAACATAGGGAAGGGAGTGTAATGAGGAAATACTGGTCCAAAGAAAGACCAAGAACCACCTAGAAAAACTCCAAACTCTGCATCTCTGTGACGGATGTTGAAACACTCTTCACATCTCCAACTCCTTTCAGCTTTGATGATTGCAACACACTTCTCTCTCTTGAGATAGTTTCACTCCACTTAGCAGTTTTCCTTGGCAGGTATCCCACCACTCTGGCATCTTTAACATCTTGGAGTATCAAGGTAGTGCTGGCTTGTCCTTCACAGGTTCATACAATGGCCTCTCTGGGCCTCCATTCACCTCACACAAGTCCGGCCTCAGTGGATTTCCTTAGTCATCCAGGACAATTCTATAATCTACTGCTTGCTGTGCTGTTT
Source organism: Cricetulus griseus (assembly GCF_003668045.3). Lineage (NCBI taxonomy): Eukaryota > Metazoa > Chordata > Mammalia > Rodentia > Cricetidae > Cricetulus > Cricetulus griseus. Next base: position 210,773,945 of record NW_023276806.1, read on the forward strand.
CCTTCACTGCATAAGTGTGTCTGTTCTGGAACTTGCTCTGTAGACCAGGCTGGCCTCTGTCTCTAGAGTACTGGGATTAAAGGCCTGTAGCACCCCACCCTACTCTAATTAATTAATTTCTTTCCACAATTTGGAAAATTAGCTGGGTGGGATATTACCCTGAGGTTATCACTGCCTTTATTTCATTTCTTAATCTGTTTATCTCCTTGAACACAGGATTTAGCTCCATTCCACTTCCTGGTGCCCCCTTTTTGCTCACATTTTACATTTGTAATTCATCCTGCTCAGCTCGCTCCTTTTCTTCATAAATCTTCATTAGAGTTATCACTAATAACCACATGACAGAGTCCATATTAGGCTGTTTTGAGATTTCCTCTTCAACAGATTTAATCTAAAAGTCTTCACTTTAGCCTCAGGCAGACTCTTCAGACAAGTGCAAAATTCAGCCACACCCTTCACCAAAATATCACAAGAACAATCTCTAGGCGGCTCATTAACATTCTTCTCCTCTGAAACCTCTTGAGCAAGGTCCCCACAGTTCAGATAACTCTTAGCACTACTGTCTTCCATGCTCCTACTAGTATGGGCCTTTAATACTTAAAGTAGCATTCCACTGCTTTTGTAACCCAAATTCCAAAGTCCATATTATTCCAAATAAAAGTATGGCCTGGCCTATCACAACAATAACAATAACCTAGTCCTGGTACCAACTTCTGTTTTACTTAGGATTTCTATTGCTGTGGAGAGACACCATGACCATGGCAGCTTATGAAGGAAAATCATTTAATGGGATGGCTTAGAGTTTCTAAGGTTTAGTCCATTATCATCATGGTGGGACATAGTAGTCTAGAGGCAGACATGGTGCTGAAGCTAAGAGGCCTTCGTCTTGATAGGCAAGCAACAAAAAGTGGTCTGTCTCACTTGGCATGGCTTGAACTTATAAGAGGCCTCAAAGTTCATCCCCACAATGACACACTTCCTCCAACAAGACCTACTTACTCCAACAAGGCCACACTTCCTAACAGTGTCATTCCCTTTGGGGGACATTTTTTTTTTTCAAACCACCACAAGAGGCATGGAAATTATTTAAAATTCATTAATTTATATGATTTTTATATACAAGATATGATGTTTCAGTAGGTTAAGGCACTTTCTGCCAAAGCTGAACACTGAGTTCAAGCCTGTGGTAGAAGGAGAGAATGGACTCCTATTCATTGTCCTCTAGTCTCTACACATTCAGCATGGCGTGTTCTTGTTCTTTCTTCACAGATAAATAAATGTGATTTTAAAAAGAACAATTTTTTTGGGGGGGGGTTTGAGACAGGGTTTCCCTGTATAGCTTTGGAGCCTATCTTGGCACTTGCTCTGGAGACCAGGCTGGCCTCGAACTCACAGAGATCCGCCTGCCTCTGCCTCCCAAGTGCTGGGATTAAAGGCGTGCACCACCAACGCCCAGCTTAAAAGAAGACATTCTTATCGGAAATAAAAGCTCTTACATTCAGACAAATAAGGCTTTCAAATATGAAAAGTCTTGGATATTGTTATGCTGTACAGTGTTCGCTTAGCCCATGGTTCAATGTCTGGCACTCTGAAAACAAAACAGCAAACAAACAAAAATGAGACTTCTAGATGGTTATGATTTTTAGCTCACATCTATATTTTCAACACTCTGGAGTGAGACAAGAATATTTTCACAGCATATAGGCTAACCTGGACTACAAATTGAATTTGAGGGTAGCTTGGCACTACTTAAAAATAATGAAGCATAAAAATGTTTTATCATGAAAATATTCTATGTCTGCAACTTATAGAATTTTTAAATTCATATTTGTTTGATATGTCTGCTTGCTTCTTTTCTAAAGAGAGAGAAGAATAAATCAGGGAGTTGGATAGATAGAGAAGTAGATGGGTCTGGGGGGAGATGGGGAGGGAAACCATGATCAGAACATATTTCATGAATTTTTAATTTAAGAGAATGTTTTGAAATTAGATTTGTACCACAATCTGAATGCAGGAATCATTGTTCACACTTGGACTACTGTACTTCCCATGCTTTATGTTTTGTAGAAGCCATTCTTCATCTGTAATAACAAAGATGATCACTGACCCTCCGTGCCCCCGCCCCTTGTTTCCGGGTTTTATTAACAGCAGAGCCAAATGTTTCCCAACTTGAAAAACACCAGCGGTCAACAGTGGTCAGAGTACAGCTGTCACTCACAGCCACTAAGTCACACCTTGGAGAGGAGGCTTCCTCTGGCAAGTCGGAATACATCTGAATAAACTTCCTTACAGGTGCAGTCACTGCTCCCAAAGCCCTCATGAGGACTTGGAAGGAGCCTTGCTAACTTTTTAGGGAAAGTGGGAATTTTTCACTCCCACACCAGCTCTGGAGTCACAAGAAGAGGTGAAGGAAGCAGAAGAGAGTAGAGAAACAAGGCAGTCTTCTCCAGGGGCTGGCCTGAGGGAGTGTGTCTGAGAATACAGGCTAGCCACAGAAGGGGATTTCCAGTTAGTGACATTGCTCAGATGTAGTTGTAGTTTGAGTAGTTACTTGTTCCTGGCTGGTGTGTGAGGTCTCTAGATGAGACTCCTACAAGGTGAGTCCTACAAGTTTCTCATGAACTTGCTTGAGGATAATGATTGCCCTGTATGGGTCGAAGAGCAACAAGTGTCTAGGCCTGTATCAAGCACCATCACACCTGAATTTCACTAGGAAGCCTCATAAGTTTGAGGCTAATGAGAAACCCTTTCTCAAAAGAAGAAAAAAATTGTGTCCAAGGAACAACTTGAAACCTCAGATTTTCCTCTGGCTTCCGCACATACATGTACACACACAAACATGTTGTTGAGCACATTCACACACACGCATACACGCATACATCTTGTGGCATTTTGATCTGAGTACTGTGTTCTTGGGAGGCAGTGAGAAAGACGGAGGGACAGTTGTCCCTTTATTATTACATCAGTTAACAGTTGGCTTCTTTTAAAATTAACTTCTCTTGTTCTGTTTCCTTTTCCATTATCTACACCAGGATTTGGCAGTAGAACTGTCCACAGGATACGGCAAGTGACAATGCTATCTTTTGATAAAGTAAAACGTTTCACTATTGAGAATGTGACAATAGTGGGAGGGAACGTTGGAAACAAGTTAATGTGCCTTTGAATCAGACATACTAGGAATTGAATTTTGCTGTTTATCTGTCTTATAAACATGGGTCCTTCTTTTAACCTCTCTGATCCTAAACTTTTTCATCTGTAAGAGGGTTTCACAAATTGCTCAGAAAACATATTTTTTAGCCCTAATTGCAAGTAATATTCCTTACTAAACATGATTATATGTTGCTTGATAAAATTTGTGGTAAATCAGTTTTTCTATGTAATGGAAATAATTTGTTTGGAGGCAAGCAAATTAGACACCATCTATTACCTAATCAAGGAGTTGGTATTGATCACCATTTGTTAACTGATTAAGGAGCTGTTACTGATTCAGCCATTATTGATTACATTGGTTCAGTGGGAATGTCATAGCCAGACTGTTTCCTGGGTTAAATGCAAGAACAGATGGTTGAGAACCACTTTAACCAATAGAGTTGACGCAGACACAAGTGTATATTGGATGTGAACTTTCTGGGAAATGGTAATGTTAACAGAGATGGCACTGGTGACTGGCAAGTTCTGTAAAAAAAAAAAAAAAAAAAAAAAAAAGGAATGCTCATCAAACGATCCTGTTATTACATCAATATTTTAATGGACATAAAAAGTAATTTTCACAGAGCAGAGATCAAGTTCCAGGTTCTAATGAAAATGTTTTTAGTCTCGAGTTTAGATATTCATTTATGGGAAAATACTAGACAACAGTTTATCTCCTCCCTTCACATTCACAGTTTAATAAACTGAATTTTAAATCCAGGGGGACCTTAGGTTGCTGTGGTTGCAGCCATAGTTATTACTCCTTGTGGATGTGCATTGTACAGCTGTAGGTTTTCATCCCCTCTACTACCTATGCTTCAAAATAGCAACTACTCTCTGAGCATGTTCAAGAATCTACCTTGGATTTAGAGTAAAAATTGATGGGGGAGATGGAGATGGAACTACAAATAGTCGAGATTTACCCACATAAGCTACTAATTAAATCTGAAAACCAAAAAGGTGACCCTCCTCTTTACACAGTTATTATGTTTCTAGTAAATGAGAGAAGTATTCACATTGACTTGAGCTACAACAGCATCTAGCTGTATTGGAATCACACATTTCATTTGCAGAGTGTTGCAGCTGTGTTTTAATCCTGTGATGGTATGTCTTCAATATGATTTTGCTTTGCTTCCACAAATTCACAAACATTTGAGTATGCCATATTAAAAATGCACTAGTGGACAGTATATAGTATTGCAAGTTCCTAAGTGTTATTGTTGGCAACCTACTACATCTTATTTTGCATTTGCTGAATCTAAGTTGCTTGTTTAAGCTATATATATTATATATAAAATATATTATATGTATATGTAATATGCACATACAATATAATAATATATAATATATATAATACATATCTTTATTTATCATATTCCATTACTACCATCAAACTTAGGCTGTTTGTAAATTTTCAATCTAGGATAGATGTTACAATGAACAATTTAGTATAAAACAAAGAAATGCTGGATCAGAACACAATATTTTATTAGAGATAACAGGTAAATTTAGGGAAAGACATAGTGACAGATGAGTTTTTGATATTAATGTTACACAACTATTAATGTTAATTATATTTTAAGTCATCAAGAGGATTTTTTTCAGTAGTTTCTTGAAATCTACTTTAACTGACTGTCTTTCGATTCTGATTTTTAAGTTTTATTCCATTTTAAGCAAAGTAATTTATCTGTGTCACTGTTAATTCCATAAATTAAGTTGGGACTTCTTTTATAGGTTACTTCTTTTATAAGTTATTTCTTTCCACATTTAATGCAGGACTCTAACCATCTGTGTTAGCTGAAACATGTCCTCAATATTTTCTTTTGCTCCACCTGTTTTTATAATGATGTGCTTTAATAAAGTCTTACTTCATGACTATAGGTGTTAATTTTAGCTGTACAACGTTAAGAGATTTTTTGCAGCTTCTCTAAGATTATGTAGTTAGATGCAAAGAGGGCTTTGAGTATTACCCTTTTGGTGGATGATCCCTGCTAATGCCTTTTGATTAAATTCCATTTTGCTCAATATTAACATTGTAACTTTTTTCTTTTTTTAAGTTCAAATTTAACTACTATGCCTTTTTTTCTGTCACTTTGTTCTAAACGAGTCACAATTGTCTTTGTGCTTAATGTGCTGTTTCTTAGAAAGGGCATTCAAGTCTTTTCTCAGAGAGTGATAACTGATAGATCCAGTATCTCCCACAACTTCTTCATATTTTCTAGTTTCTCTTTTCTGTCCTCTTTCTATTTTTCTTCTCATTCTTTACGTTAGATTTATAAAGTTTTCTGTTTTCTCTTGTGTCTTAGTTCACGTTCACCTTGCTGTGAATAAACACCATGACCAAAAGTAACTCTGAGAGGAAAGAATTTACTTCTTGGCTTACTTAGGCTGCCACATCATGGAGGTAAGAAGGTTCACCAACTCCGACAGGACAGAAACCAGGAAGCAGGAACTGATACAGAGGCCACAGAGGGACGATACTTACTGGTTTGTTCCTCGAGTCTTGTTCAGTTTCCTTTCTTACAGAATCCACAACCACCAGCCTGCCCAGGTATGAGCCCTCCCCAATCAGTCATTAATAAAGTCCTGTAAGGCTTGTCGATAGGCCAGTCTTATGGGAGCATTTTCTCAGTTCAGGTTCCCTCCTCTCACACGAGTATAGCTTATGTCAAGCTGACATAAAACTAACAAGCACACCTTATAAGACTTAGACAAAATGGGTCTCATTTGAAAGTGTATTTCTATTTTTGTATTTAAAAAACCCAGCAGGGATGTTGCTACCTCTCCACACATCTTTTTTTTTTAAGATTTATTTTTAGTATATTTAGGTGTGTGTGTGTGTGTGTGTGTGTGTGTGTGTGTGTGTGTGTGTGTGTGTTTCTGCCTATTTGTGTATGAGCACATGTTGCAGGAAGCCAGGAGCATAGCATTGATTCTGCGTAGAGTAGAGTTACAGGCCATTGTGAGTTGCCCTAAGTAGGTGTTGGGAACCTAACTAGGGTCCTCTCTAAGGGCAATATGTGCTCCTAAACTCTGACCTTCCAGCTCCTTCTACTCATTGTTTTAGATTTTTTCATAAATTTCTAATCCTCCAAGATGTTTATTTTTGCTCTAGATTTACATTTTCAGCCTTGTTGATTTATATTTATTCATGTCACGAAGTAGAAGATATACATCAGAACACTGTCATCACTCAGTGAGAAAAGCAGAATCCAAGACATTCCAAGGCACTGAGCCACAGAGCAGCTTGGTGACACAGTAGCTAAGGTCCTTCCTTCCTCTTCACTTTCATTGCTTTCTTCAGAAACTGACCCCAGACTCTCATAGGTTAGATTCAATGAAGACAATCATTCTCCTGGACTCACATACTATTTAATATACATGTGTTATTTTTCAAAATATGAAGTAAATGTGGCTTTGATATAATCACATAGAAGGAGAGAGAGTCATTCAGAAAAGACAACATTAAATCAACAATCTTGATGTAAATAAGATAATGTGGGCACTCTCCTAAACATGTTTGCTTTGTCTCAAATTGGTAAACAGCACATCTTGCTGGGAAATCATGAGTGTTACCTGGTTTGTTGAATTAACCCTGATCCACTTATGTCCTCTAATGGGGTACACCACTCCTTTGACAATGTAGTCTAAAATATTTTGTAAAGGAAAAAAATACAACGTATTATTCCTTTAAAAAGTTTGGACCTACTTGTTTTATTTTATGTATATGGTTATTTTGCAAACCTGTATGTTTGTACTTACTGCTCCAGAGTCAGAAAACATGAATGGGTACAAACACGACAATGATTAAAAACTAAGCCACTGGAAATTTTCTATTTTGACTCCATACAGGTTATCAATACACTAATTTGTATTCTATCATCTCTTTCAATAAGGTCAGTAACTTGACATTTTTACTTTTGGAAGAGATTTGGTTTCCAGTTAAAATCTAATAAAGATCATTATAGGTTATGTTTTTTTTCTGTACAGGTCACTATCCCCACATGTTGCAACTTAATCTACTCAGTCTATGTATCACATCATAGCCTTTCTCAAAAGAACTAGATTTGAATATTACCATGTGACTAAAGAAACAGTACTATTTTTACAGTGAAGAGAAGAATTGCTAAGCTTTTGCCTCTCTCCCTCTTTTTTTTTTTTTTTGATTAATTTCATGCCTGACTCAGTCAGAGATTAGGCCTTGACACAGGTTATAATTAAATATTGAAATCATGAAGTGCAAGAATGTTTAATTTTTAAAATATGAGTTTTAATTTACCTCATACAGAGAATAGCTCTGGTCACCTGCAGAGATGCATTACACACTACATTGCCTAATGCAGGATGCCTGAATGAGGCTGAGCACACAGTTAAAGTAAACTAATGCAATTTACTGAACAGCAGTCAAATATTTATCCAGTTGATGAAGCAGACTTTATGTGAAACTCAGACAATAATTAAAGAGAAGCCTTGCTTAAAACATGCTTACCTCTGGTTTTCACAAATATGTTATATCTTCCTTTCTGGATCTTCCATATTCCTAAATATCACCACACACCTGAAGCAGTACACAGAGCAAATTCTACAGAGTTATTTTGAACCCAGTCCCAATTCTTTCACAGCATTTTTGCTACTGCAAAAGGAAGGTAGACTGACTGCAGGAGCAGCTTCACTTTCGTGGTTCCCTCACCTTCTGCAACATGACTGCAGTATCTCCCATTAAAGGTAAATCTATTTCCTCATCTTTTGACTGTGTTTCCCTTGTGGCTTCTTTTGCCAATAGAACGTAGAAGACATATTGTTATGGTGTTTGGAGCCTCTGCTCTGTAGGCTGCATGCCACTTGTTCTTTTCAGCCCCTTCCGTGAGCATCAGGACAAGACCAGACTGTTTCTGGGAAGATGAGAGACCTCAAGCACTTAGATGATCAAAGACTGGTCAACTCCCAGCTATCCTACTGTTAACTAAAAGATGTCTAACCAACTTTGCTCAAGCAAATCCTCAGTCAAAGAATCACCCAAACTTCTTGTAGACTCATGGGAAATCATAATTACTTCGTTATTTTTAAGCCATTATCATTATAATTGTTGGTTATACTAGAATAGGTAATAGAAGTACAGTTTGGAGATCTAATTCAACCTCCAATTTTAAAGATAAAAGAGCTTAAGCCTCAAGGGGCCTTATGTTTTAATTACAGTCACTCATTGGTAGCGACCCAGGTTTAGAGATTATATCCCCTAAACAGTCAGCCAAAATTTTCTGAATTTTATAAACACTACCTATTTTTGTCCTCTCTTGTAGCAGTGGATATCAAAGTATGCCTATCAAAAAGCCCTTGGAATTTCTGTATAGTCAAATGTCATTTTAAGCATAATTTTAATGGACATTTATGAATATACATATATTCATCACAGCCAAACTACAAGTATTGTGTGTTTTCTTGATCTCCTTTTCTAGGTTACATGAATTCTGAATGACAAGATTGATTTTATGCCTAGGAATCTTATGATCTTCCATCATTGAGATATTGCCAATTATTCCTCTTTAGAATATTCTTTGCATGTTGAAGTCAGCAGAACTTTATGAGTTATGTTTAGTTGAACTAAAATTTCCCTGACTCTCATTGCATCCAAAATGTCATCTTGAAAATTAATAATACATGCCACATCATCCCTGTATCATTTTGGAGATGACAAACCTTTAAGAACTATTCAGGTGATTATGAGCTGAGGCTGCCTATGTCTACAGTGTCAGAAGGCAGCATATGATGAAGTCATGCTCTATCAAGTTTGCTCTAGAATAGAAAAAAAAATTTAAAGACATTTGGTCTACTTTTCAGACTAGAAAATATTTCCAATTTTGTTTATTGTACCTACAATTCCTATCCCATAAAGCATTAGTTTCCTCTTCACGCATCTAAATCACCAAGATTGCTTGTAAAATCACAAATAGCTAGACTTTGACCCTCAAATCACAACAGAGGTCTTCTAGTAGGGAGGATTTAGTACCTACTTTGTTACAATGTTTTGTAGTAAAAATAAACTGCTGATCAGGGGGACAAATTTGAGTGGACAAACAAACTGTTGATTGAGAAACCTCACTTTGAGAATTCCTTCTTCACAGATTCCAAAAATTTTCATATAATTTGTGGATACTTTATCTGAAAATATACAAAACTGTGATATTTTAATGGAAGCTAAAGAAAACACATGAAATATACTAAAAATTTGTATTATTAAGTATAGGGAGAGATTCTGGATAGCTGTACCGCTGACCACGCCCAAAAGGAAAAAGAGCAAGGAAGAGAGGTGCTAGGCCTCTTTCGGGGTTCTGTTCGGGTCTCAGAGTACGGCTGAGACTGTACTTCTCGGAGTGCCAATCTGGTTATTGGCTTCTTGTGTGAGTTGTTCTCATTTATAAATATATCATCAATAACCATATCTTGTGTGTTCCTTTTCAATTAAGCACATTCCATATTACAAAAATGTGTCAATCAAAATCAACAACACGGTCACTGCACTTAAAGTTTGAACTGCTCTGAGTTTTGTTTGTGTTATGTTCAGAACTTGCCCACAGACCAAGGGATGTGGTGGAAGGGACTTGTAAAAAAATAAAATGTTGTACTGTCACAAGACCCATAATATTTGGAATGCAGGCAAATTGTGCTCAAATGATCATCTCCAAAGGGAAATCAATTACCAGAGTTTTAAGGTAAAGCAATACCCACTTCCAGTCCTTGGCCAGGGTTTTTGTTTTGTTTTGTTTTTAATGGGAGTATTCACATAACACGTTGCATGACAGTTTCTGCTTTCCATCACTCAACTCTTTGTGAAAATAGTCCATTTTTGGCTTACTGACTCTTTCTGGGATTCATCCAAAACTGAACTTCTTGAAAGGTTTTAAAAAAGTGATTTAGTTATTTTTAATTCCTGACTGCTTCAAATAAAGAAAACAAACTATGAAAAGTGTAGTGGGATTTTAATAGCATTTTCTTTGCATTTAAATATCAGATAACTTCCTAATGGGATTTTGCATATCTTTGTCCTCTACAGAAATCTCATACTTTCCTCCATTTGAAAAGACAACTGAGATTACAAAAAGATGGGTGTCTGAAAATATCCTGTGAGAAAATGCACAGAAAAGCACGTGTGTCCTGAACTCTTGAGTGTGCACACTTAAGAGGCGCCAGCCAACCCCATCTTTCTTCTTGGAGTAAACATGCCTCCTTGGGTATTTAGAGAGCTCACTTTCTGAGGGGCCTATGCTGTATTGTTTATCATTTTTATCAGTGTGGTTTTTCTCCATCACCTCCTTAAAAGTTCATTTCCCTTTCCCTGCATTTCTTTGCAAGTCCTTGTAGGAAAAAAAAAAAAAAGTCCAATTCAGATAATCATGCATTAGACAGAGTTTTGTTTTTCTCCTTCTACTTTTAATGTCCTCTTACAGAGTGAAAGCTTCTAGACGAAGAACAACAGAACCAGGATGCTATTGTGGTAGATTACAGCTCAGAAAAGGCTTTTCACAGACAGCCTACTGCTATACACAGCTTGCCTGTTGTCCAAGAAAATAAGTTCTTTAACAACTGACAGTATTCACAATCCAGTTTTTTGGTTAGTGATTTTATTTTTGTGTCTTTATGAGACAATATATGTAAATATGTAAAATGCCTTTCAATGCTATAAACTTTATTCTATTTCATAAAATATTTAATTTCTAACTTCTTAAATTTTCATTAGCTCCAATTTGCTGTGAATTCTTAGAATCATGTGGCTTCCATGTCTGTTATTTCTCCTTTTCAGTCAAAATGATGTGATTCTATAATGCTGCTTGCTAACTTTTTCTAGTGGTGAGTGTTATCAACCTAATCAACTTCATATGTCCTGAGAAAAAAGTCACTGTGGAGATTGGAGGTGTCGCCATGGCTTGCATGTTGATGACATGCTGTAAGAATCAGAAAACTGATGGATAGATGGTATGACTGAGTCAACTTTCCTACTTGGCTATAAAAAAAGGTTGGAATGGATAAGACTGAAATAAAAATAACTGGATAATGATTCTCCAACCTATAGTTAAGAACTTCACTGGTTAAGAGAAACTCCAAGACAAGAAACTGAAGAGCAACTAGGTGTGAACCTACAATAAATATGTCCTATTAAAGAAAGAAGTTGAAATGACTGTTATTAGGAAACAGCCCAAGAAATAACTACAGTGTAACAGGTAAGGAATATAACTAACCACAACAGTGCCACCCTCATCTGTAATATAGGAAAAGGGTGGTCCCTAGAAGAAAAGGTTGACTCTGACACCAGGAATAGAATGAAATGTTTCAATAAAGTGTAAATAGGTCAGAAAATTCACTTATGCCATCAATGAGAGCCTTGTTGCCATTGGATTCTTAGCCAAATGACTTATCTGGTCAGATATCTAATTATCTCTTTCTTCTTAGGTAGCCTGAGGAATCATGCAATTATGGTTTTAGGCAGGAGATGTAGGCAGAAATGTTAACTGATAAAGGATGACTCTTCTTATGCTCAAATATACTCTCTGGAAAAAAACATGAATGTCTGTTAGATAAATAATATATCTTATTGTCTATGATTAAGGTAATCATTCTAAAATTTACTGACCCCCAACTATAAAATTATTTTCATTTCTATTTCATAACTGTAATTTTGCTACTGTTATGAATCATAATGTAAATATCCATGTTTTCTGTTGGTCTAAGGAATCCCCTTTGAAAGTGTCGGTCAACCTCCAAAGGGATGACCACTCACAGGTTGAGAACCACTGCCTAAATAGCGTCTGAAAGTCTTCAGTTATTCTCTAACTACCAGAGCTGCACAAACAGATCAGCCTATATTGAGAATTCCCCTAATCAGGAGGAATGATCTCTTGGAAAGCATCATCTTCTCAGTTGATGAGGACTGCTCCTCGGCCACCATAGAGAAACAGAACTAAGATGATGAATGATTCAAGATGCCAAGTTACATTAGGAAGTTTCTCTCCAACTCATGCTCTTATTCTTTCCCAATTTACTACCTTAAAGATGATATAAAATACTTTCCTTTTCTAATTTTCTTAAAGTGACTGCTTTCATTGAAATTCTTTCCTAACCTTTTACTGATGTTTATGTTTGCTTTCTTTTGTATTAGTGGTTGGAATCCTGGGGTGGAACCCCTGGGGTGAGGACTCTTTTACAGAACCCCAGTTACAGTTATATGTATATGGACAAACGAACTTACTTCCTTGAGACCCACACCAGGGGGTTCTCAATTGTTTTGTGTGATATGAGGGCTTTCTGCCATTCCGAAAAAATCTCAGAAACTTTTTTTCAGAATGAAATTTTTGTCTTGTCTTTCTTTCTTTTTTCTTTCTTCTCTTTTTTTTGTGTGTCTTTCCTATTATTATTATTTTAATGACAAGATTGCATCCTGAAGCCCATGCTACATAGCCCAGGCTAGCTTCAAATTTTTGCAATTTTTCTCCTCTTCCTCCTGACTTCTTAGGTTACAGGAAGATTGAGGCTTTTAATTGATTTTAAAAAATAGAGGCCTTTTGAAGTATCTAATTAGTAATTTTCTGGCATAATAAAAATTATTTCTTGTCATTAAATAAAGTATCAACAGATGGGTCTCATTATATCATGAAGTACTAATAAACGTAAATATTTCAAGATAGCTACAACAAAATGTGATATGAAACAAATCATATCTACTGATTTCATATGATAAATTCCTATTAATATAATACTATTGATATTTATTACTTACATTCATTAAAATATAAGTGCCAAAACATATACATATAGATAGCATTAAAAAACTGAGCATGTTTGATGGGGGAGGTCCTTCTGTGTATGTTTATCATATTGGTTGTTGAATAAAGCACTGTTGGCCAATAGGGAGCAAGACAGGTGGGACTAGGAGTCGAGGAGAATTCTGGGAAATGTAATAAAGAGAAGTCTTGTGATCCAGGCAGGAAGTAACATAGCAGGCAGACTCAGAATATAATCAGGGACAAGCAGGAAATCACTCTCTTCTCCCTACTCTCTTCTTTGTGGAGCTGCCATGTGATCTCAGCAAGAGAAGATACCTGCCATTGGCATCCGATCAGGTAAGTTCTTATAAAATATATTGATCAGTAGTTATGGTTGATAGTTAAGACTGAGCTAGCAGATAAGATATCCTAGTCATTGGCCAGCAGCATTGTACCTAATATTAATCTCTGGGTGTTATTTTGGGTGCCAATATGGCAGCAGGGCTCGGGCAGCTTGGCAGAAAGATTTATCCTCACACATGTTTTATTTATGTATTTTGGAATATACATACATTCACATAAATAATAACAATTAAAGAGAAAGGGTCATGAATTTGAAAGAGATGGAGGGAGTGTACATGGAAGGGTTTGGAGGGAGGGAAGGGCAAATAATGTAATCATAATCACGAAAAGTAAAACAATGATCTAAAAATAAAATGAATAAATATCCCTCAAAATTTAAGTAAAATTTTTTAATAAAGTCAGTGCTAAGTTTCAGTAGAGGCCAGTCAAGTTGAGATGTAATTTTTTCCCATACAAGTTTAAAGACTCCCTGATTCTATCTGTTGTCAGAATTATTATGCCTTGTATGTTTGTGGCAGAGAGGAAAAACAACACATGTCTTCTATAGTTCTTGGCGTATACCAAGATTAGATAAACTCCATTCAACAAAAATTAGTGAATGTTTTCTACTTGCAAGGACACATCAATGAACCTAATATCCATTGTATCAGGGAAGAAAAAACAACTGTGGCATTGTGTGTGTGTGTGTGTGTGCGCGTGTGCACGCGTGTGCAAGTGCATGTGTATATTTGTGTGTACAAGATGGAGTATGAATGACTGTAAGATGTGCAGGAGAGATTAATAGAATTACTGAAGAGGTGCCACTGGAGTAAAGACCAGAATAAAGCAAAGTGCCAGGAGCCATAGAAACAAGTGGATACAAGCAACTACAGTGATATGCAATCTAGTACAGCCTTTCCCTGAATGGACTAATTGATAAAATTGAGCCATTGTAAACTGAAATTCAAAATTACTAAGAATGAATATATGAAGACCTCTTTCTAGAATTATGCACCTTTCCCAAGATTAGTATATAAATTATATAATATTTCTATTTGGAAACTTGGCTTTTCTTCAGTTTTTCTATATATGAAAGTTCTTACCACAATGTTTTTTATGCATAACTCTGTGGTTCATGAAATTAAATAATTTATTCCTAATAAGGACATCAAGTTAAGATAACCTTACTTTGTTCTTTTTTTTAAATGGAGTTTCAGAGCTGGAGAGACAGTTCAGCAGTTAAGAGTACTAACTGCTCTTCCCAAGAACCTAGGTTCAGTTATTCCTAACAACTATATTACAGTTCACAACTGCAACTCAAGTGCCCAGTTCCCAAAGATATGATGTCTTTTCCTAGCCTCTGGGGAACCAGGCACATATGTGATGCACACACAGACAAAATCCAGTTCAAAAAGCAAAATACATAAAATAAATCAAAATAAAATGATAAAGAATCAAGCCACTGAAAGACTAAATTAATTCTTCATGTTTACTAAGTATTCTGATTAGAATTTAGGTGTAGCCAATACCAACAGCAAATTTAAATCTTTTGCCTATTTTGTCACATAACCCCATGAAAATGGGTGTTGTATTTTGGCAAGAGAATGTTCCTTCCCAGAGACTATATTTTAAATATTCCTGAGGTATTTTAGAACCTGGTATTAAATGAGAAAAGTTTGTATTGTATTCATTAAGGAAAATGTTCAAAGAGTGAAAAGATGAGCCACAAAGGGTCAGAAAAAGGTTCCTAATTAGGGAGAAAATAGTCATTAGAAAACTCTACTGGAAAATTATAGTCACATATAGTCTTTAGTTCCTATTTGTGAATACAAATAAAGAAATGAGAATAGTCCAGGAAAGTAACACAAGAAAGTTCAAGATCTTTCTATAATTTGAGGAGAATCAGTGGCCCTGTGGCTCTTGGGAAAGTTTGAAGTGAGTGTGTTCAACCATAGGTTAACCTCTGAAAAAGCTCAGAGACTTGGGAATCAGGTGAGAAGGACAGGGAGGACAAGTGGACTAAGCCAAATCTTATGAAGAAAACCTGGCACATTTTAGAGAGTGTGAATATGTTTCAAAAGTAGCATTTCAGACTCAAATTTTATTTTGTTCTCTTCAAAATTTGTTTTCTTGATCACTAACAGAACTTCTTTTTCAAGTATGGACTGCAATGACTACAGCAAGAGGTGAAAAGAAAAACCACAACAGGGATATGCCTAGGGAGTAGAGAAAGATTGAATATGATATCTAATATTGAAAGACATAGAAGGTGGAGGGTGGGTACCAATGGGTGAAGTCCAGATTGTCTTCAGTTTCTGTAGAAGTGGCTGGGAAGATGCTGTGTGATGATCAAGGGTGTGGATATGAGAAAGAAGGTTAGAAAAGTTAGTGATGATAGGTAAATTTTAAGTTGATTTGGGGTGATGTAGACAGCAGTGACTCATAGGCAATTGATGATACATGTCTGGAACTTTTGTAGTAAAATCTACCTAAAAAATAAAGCTTAAGGACTTACCAAAATTTGTATAAATACAGAAAATGATACTAAATATTTAAGCCATTTCCAGATGATAAGAGAGTCAAAGCCAATGTCAGTAGAGTTTCATGGAACAATGTGATCTGAGAGCCAGCACAGGGTCTGAAGCCCCACATAGCAGTAAAGTGAAGACTTTAGCAGGGAGCTCCAGGGCTAGAGTAGACAATGTGTGGAAATCTTTGACAAAGCCTTTCTGTTTGTATGGGGACACAAAGTCTGAGAGTAATGAAGAGGGGGCGAAACGACTAGAATATAATTTCTCTAGTTATGATGAGTGTAGTTAATGATCTGAGGAGTGAAGGAGAGAGAAAGAGGAAGAGATAGGGGTGATTGACAAGTTGCTAAAATATTACCAGAGATGAAATTATCTGCAAAAGTACACTTGACAGACATGGAGATGAGGAAGGCTTATGGTTTTACCAGGTAAAATTATAGACTGCCTACTTGACATCAAGGTAGCTAGAACCTTGCAATTCATCAGAAATAGACACATATTGTGCCATGTGTATCATTAGAAATAGCCATATGTTGTCCTATGGGCTACATTGCATCAAATACCCATAGGGTACATTTATGTGAATAATATGTTTATAATGAAAAGTGTGTTATGCATACAGACTGGAGTGCCTCGGCATTGTTAATACATTTTCAGTTCCTAGGAAAGTAACTAGTGCACAGTGCAAGAAAATGTTGATTTAGTTTTAGTGAGATTTTGCCAAGAATCAGAAATCATATTTTCAGAAATTCACAGCATCACCAGAAATGCTGTGCATGGCTGCAAGTCACCAACAGTACACTTTTATCATTGTGAATGTAACCACCCTATTTATATTGCTTCTTCAGAAATCAACCACTGTCACTCAGAGGTTCCCACCTAGGAATTTGCGTATTGAAATGGACAGGATGTAGGGGTAAAGATTTATTCTTTTGACTTCTTTTTTATATTTTAGGGTGAAGATGGTATTTGGATTCTCTTCTTTGACCCTCGTTGTGCTGGGTGAGTGGGAAATCAATTCCATTATGATAACTCTGTTGCTGAATGTCCACCCATTTTCCTTTACTTGGTCAGTATTCAATCATCTTTCCAATAGGAACCTTTGTACTTCAGTGATTGTAATTTTTGCTATAGATAGAATGATCCTAAAACTTTTCATTCAAATGGAGTGATTTGGGGAAGGAAAGGGGGTACTATTGATATTCAAGGATAACTAAAATGAATTGGGATTCTCCCAGGCAAATCAAGACATATGCCTACTGTAACTATACACTACAGTTATGGAGGAAAATGAATTATTTATTGATCATAGAAGACACCAGATATTCTTGACCTGCACAACTGAGAAAACTCCCTGTTGAGGGTGGTGCCATCTAATTCATCATTGCATCTTTAGCAGCTGGCCCTATATTCAGGTCATATTTGGAATCAGGATTAAGTCTCAGTCAAGAGATCTGGATCAACCTCCAGTTTATAAAACCTCTTTATCTCAAAATCATCTTTGCTGACTAGGAAATGCCATTATATTAATAAATAAAATGCCACAGCCTCCAAGACAAGAAGAGAGGTTTTAGTAGTCATGCAGGTGATTCTTTGAGAAACATAAAGTTTCTTACTTATGACATGTGGGGACTCAGAATCAAAGAACAATAGAATTAACCTCAATGTTCACAGTCCAAAGCTGCGATTGTCTAGAGTGACAAATCTCAAGCTCCATGCACATAGGGATCACTTGTCAAACTCACCCAAAACACTGTGAAGATGGGCTTTAGTGACTGAATACATAAACTCATCTGCAACTAGAAAATGGAGTATCTGTTCATAGTGTTTTTTAAAAAGAAGAATTATCATGCTATTTCATTACCTATCTTGTTGTTGTGGCAAAATACTTAACAAAAGCCACTTAAGAAAGAGTTTATTTAGTCCAGCCTACAGTTCAAGGGTAGATCCATCATGGTGGAGGCATGGCCTCAGGAGCATGAGGCAGGTGGTCACATTTCATCCACAGTCAAGAAGGCGAGAGCAATAAAGGCCTGTGCTCATTAGCTTTCTTATTTTTGCAGACTGGGAACTTATCTGACCAAGTCTCTTTCATTGCCATAAAGTATGTTTGAAGTATGGTGAACTGGGACCAGACTCATTGGCTGCATTGCAAATGAGGGAGAGATAAGGCAAAGCAGTGGATATCCATGGCTGACCAGCTACATTAGGACCTATATTCACCAGAAAGACCATGGTTAAAACCTGTGGTATCACAGTTGAGATAGTTTGAGAGATTGGCAAAGTCTTTGCTTCGATGGGCAGATATCATGGTAGGTCCCCCAGTGAGTATTGCAGGGGGTGGGGGGGCCATAGTCACCCTCTTGCAGCTAGGACAGAGGAGGAAACTGACATGGACCTGGGGGGGTAGTGTTTCCTCCTTTGCTCTATGTTTTGTTCTCTCTGTGTCATTTTTCTTTGTTTATCCCCCTTTCCCTTTCTTTTCCTTTCTCTTTCCCTATGGCCATCAGAGTTAGAGGGGATATCAGACTTCAGCAGAATGGAGGTGATAGATAAATTGACATTGCGTAATTCCTGACAGTGTTCATTGTGGGCCTTAATCACCTCCTCCACCAATGAGGATCTTAAACAAGTATTATCGCCAAGAAAATAGGGATAATTAATAACTGATTGGCCACTCCTGAGGCTACCTTTATCCCTATCCAGAACAACAACAACAAAAGCCTCCAGAGATCAGGGGTTTGTATATTCTCTGGGGAGATCCAAGGTGCTAAAACTGTGGCCTCCATCCAAAATTTTTCTAGGTCTGCAGTTCTGGCCCAATGCCCTTGACTGGTTAAAAAGGACTTGGGGGGACCCTATGAGCCTCCTTACAATGAGAAGGGAGATATCCCATAGAGAAAATGCAGGCAAGTGACAGACAGAGAGAAAGGATGTATACACAGCATCTCTGGATGGGTATCAGAGTTTGGGACAATCGGGAGGCCCTCCTTTGTTCTACCACCTGGGGGGGTGCCAGAGGAGCCAAGACAAATGATGTGTGCCTCCCTATCACTTTCACAAGACAAAGACAAACACCAAAAGAAGAGGGGGAGGTCCCACAGTTAGACTTTAGGAGCGCTCAACACAGAGGGGCCTACTTACCAAAAGGGGGTTTTATCTAGCACTGAGAGCAAGGAGAAGGGAACTGTCAGGCCAAGACATCAAAAAATGAATGTAAAATTGGGGGTTCACTCATCCCTCATGCAGTAGTGACAGGAAAGGGCAAAAATAATGGCCCCCAAAATTGCTGAGGCAAGAAGATAATGACAGCAATCCAGGTGGGCTCGATACCCATATCAAACCCCAGATTGCAGGGTGCCAGATGTTGCAGGATCCTGAAATATGTCCTGTGAGGATGGGGGAAAGTAGGTATGACACCAACGATACAGGCATGGGGAACAAGTTGAAAAACAGGCTCATTTTATTCCAGGAAAGGGTAAGCTTTATATATTCACCAGTCCTGCCCCAAGGGAGATCCACTGAGCTGGCATCTGCTGAGGTGATGTGGTTGCTGTCCATAGGTCCACATCATCTCTCTTCAGACTTGGCTTCTGTTGTCAAGGCCCTCTGGCAGACCCAGGCTGGCTGTCAGGAGATTTCTACTGTGCATGCTCTTAGTATCAGCCTAGGCTGACTGTTAGGATCTATTTACTGCACACGCTGTAGGCCAGCTGTCAGGCCCATTGAGGCTTAGTTATCCCACACTGGGTATAGTGCTAATGATGGATACTAGTCATTATATGTTTGTCCAAAGCCATAGGATGGACACTGAGACTGAATCCTGATGTTAACTATGGGCTTGGGATCATATTTTAACTCATACATTTGTCTTATAGAGTAGATGGTATACCTGGGATGGGACTAGAAGTGTGTGGTTAATTTCTATACATTCTATCTGCCATCAACCTAAACTGGTCTAAAATTCAGGTTTATGTGAAATACCAAACATCAGACATTAATGAAAACAGACCCTGGCATATAGGCCTGTTAAGAATGTATGATTCTGTATTTCAATTGTTTTCTAATTTTTTACATTGACCAAATTGCATGTATTTATTGCGTATTTCACAATATTTTGATGTATGCATACATTGTAGGATTAATAAACCAACCTAATTAGTATATTTATGTGTTTCTTGTGGCAAGAACATTAATTAGTTTACTTATTTGTTTTTCTTTCATATACCTATTCTGACCAAAGTTTTCCCTCCCTACACTCCTCCCGGTCCCTTTCGCCATACCTCCCCTCTCCCCCAGATTCAGTCCTCAGTTTTCCCTCAGAAAAGAGCACGGTTCCCAGGAATACCCCCTATTATTCATTATAGTCACCAGCTTTTACCACATCCCTTGCACTTTTTCTAGTCATCTGAGATTTTGTACCTTTATGTCAACATCACTCGTCTCCAGTTATTTCCCAACCCACATCATTCTAACCCTTGGTAGCCAATGTTCTAGTGTGCTTCTGTGAATTGAACAGTTTTACATTCCACATATACGGAGGTCATGAGATATTTGTTTTCCTGTGCCAGGACTCTTTCATTCAGTGGAGTGCCACCCAAGAATGCCCATACCACGATTCCCACACAAAACTCTGAGTAGCAAAAACATTTAGAGCATAACATATCTAGCCAAGCCCTCTTCTCTGGTTTTTAACTGAATACTTTCACAGATGAAACCAAGCACTTTTCTGCACAATGTTTCACTGATCCCCTAGCCACACAACTGGCACAGCCTAGTGCCTTCCACAGAGTCACAACACAGTATTGTATTATTGATTGTAGGGTAGAAAGCACTTCACCTATGTCTTCTTATAGAACCACTGGCTAATAAATCCCCTTCTCCAAGAGAGCCTAGTATATCACATGGCCTTATGTTGACATATAAGCTCTCAATTATCTGCCCATTCTATTCCTTTTTAAAGCCTGTTTCTAATATAATTTTTCTGTCTTCACAATCAGCTCAGTTTCAGCTCTCAAGTGGGAATGCTGGCTAGACCCAAACAAATACTTCCAATCAAGAAACTTAGGGTTTTTCCCATAGTCCTTTCATAAGAAGAGCTTGGAAGAGCACAAAGTAGAAGTATGGAGGCCCCCCATGGTCCCACCCAGGTTGTCTCTGATAGTCACCCATGCTCAGTAGTCCTTATAGACTTAGCCACCCAGACTACTAATAAGCAAATTGTATTCACCAAAATACCTAGATTGGTATTTGAAAAACTATAGCTGTAGTGTAGTCAAATTGGCAAGGGGCACTGAACATCATATTACATAGTCATAGTGATGGACCTCATTAAGCGAGCCTGCACTCAGCTCCAAACACTACTTCTATGTATTTCAACCTAGAAAAGCTGCAGTATTTATTCTTACCATTGATAGATATGTATTTTAAAGGATATTTACCTATCAAAATAAAACAAAGCCAAATTTAGAATACAAAAGTAAAGAAAAAATAGAAACAGAGGAACCAAACGGCTGTGTAAGAGAATATGGAATCCTTCTCTCCCATCTTTAATAATAGAGTGAGAGAAATACCCAATTTTTGAATCCTAATTTTAGTTTGTACTGTCTCAATGGCAGTGCACACTTACCTCTGTGAACTTTGATTTCCTACTTACCAACTGGAAAGAAATCATTTTAGGATTCCACGTGTCTACATCACAGGCATCCATTGGATTCAACTACCAGGTACTCAGGGTGTTTACCACAGAATTCAGAGGGCAGAAAATGTTTAGAGTCATTTTCTCATACTTTCACCCTCAATCATTATCCCAGAAATCATTGTTTTCTTCTTGTGTGGAAATTCTACTATCACATCATAGTTTCACATTCATGATCTTTACCCTGTTTTTCTATTTTCTAATCATCTTTGTTTTATTATACTAGGGTACAGAAGGCCATTTTCTTGAAAGTATGTAATATACTTTGGGTATACTTTCTACACACACTCTCAGATGCTCTTCCTCTTTCATGTCCCTTCCTCTGTTGGGTGTCTTTGTTCCCATAGACAGTTTCATTTCTATTTTCATATTGTCTGTACATACATGGTTTCATGCATCTATATAAAATATTAAACCCAATACACAATAGAAAATATAATATTTGTCTTTGTGAAAATGTCTTTATATGATTAGTTGCATTTATTTTCCTACAAATGACAAAACTTCATTCTTTTTCATGGCCCAAAAGTTAATTCCACTGGGCATACGAACCACATTTTCTTCATCTATTCTTCCATTGATGGATATTTAGGTTGGTCTCATAACATAGTTATCTTGAAAAGTGCCATGATGTATAAGTGTCTTTGTGACATGTTTGCTTGGAGTAAATATCCAGGAGTGTTGTAGCAGCTGGTTTATTTGGTCGATTTAGGACATTTTTAGATTTTGAGAAAACTTCATCACTTTTTATCCTTTGTCCTAAAATCAAACATGGAAGTCCAAAGACTGCTTCCATAATGGCTGGGATAGCTTGCATTCTTATAATCCAACCAACCTCCTTCTCTTTATTATCACACAGCATCCAGAGTCACCCTTCTAGAGCCAAGATTAGTTCCTTCACGCCACTCTGAAACTCTGTCACCTTCTTGTTGCAAATTGCATGATAGTCCCCTTTCCTGCTGCAAGCATGCTGATAAATACTACCTAAAAGTCCCCTTATCTCCCTCTCTGTATCCTGTCTGTCTTCAGTTGGTCCCTCCATTGCACTAGCATTAAGGCTTCCCTAGACAGAGTTAATCATTCCTACCTCTAGCTCAATGATGAGATACACACATGTTTTGAGATCTGTCATTTATTGTCTTCCTGTTAGTTTCTCTCCTTCCCAGAGATGAATTCCTGGATGACAGAATTGAAGTTGAATTATTCATATGTATAATGAAAGGAATGACCAATGGCCTGGTGCAGAGTTCAGACAGATTGCCCATTGGTGAAACAAAGGAGTGAAGTAGCAGATGGAGAATGAATTAGGAAAATCTCTCTTTGCAGTGCTGGATTGTTAACTGAATTGTCTTCCTATAGGGCATCTATGCAAGACTAATTTGGCAGGTTTCACAGTTCAAGTACTCTAATAAAAAAGACTCAGAAAAAGTTAAAGAACTTGCCTAAGGTAGCCAAGTATTAAGAGAAAAAAAAAGAGAGAGTGAGAAACACACCGCAGAAACTTAAGTCATCCTACCTTGCTCTTTTTGATGCAATGTGCTTGCCTCTGGTAAGTGAAAAGTCAGAATAAATATCTAAGAATAAACTTTTGATAGCAGAGAAACTTTTCTCTACAATCCTTGTGAACTTCTTTTGTTAATAGTATACCACAACATGAAAGATTCAGCGCTCACTGGGGAATTGCTGCAATGCAGGAAGTTTAGAAGAGCAGAGGAAAGAAATGAATACGAACAGGTTTATAAAATAAGCTTCCCACTCCATTTCTGTTGTGGAGACTAAGGAGGTACTTAAGATAACCATTGTTAATATACAGACATCATGTTAATAATCCAAACTGTGGATCCACAAATACTAAAGATTTTTCCCCCCTGATAGCTTTAAGATTCTTTCATCCCAAAGGGATACAGGGTCCTCTTAGCCATCTATTATCTGAACTCAGTGTAAATAGACAGGAAAGATCTTTTGGTTAAATTGTGGCCAGCCACTAGCTGCTTTGTATGACAATGATAAAGAAGGGAAAGTGCAAAGTGCAATAGGCACATCCTTGAAAGGGGGCTCAGCAACTTATTTTCAAAATTCACAGATCATGTATGTTATCCAGCAATTCTTCTTTGGAAGTCCATGTTAAACACCACTAAGATCCATTGGACCACAAAGGAGTTCATTTGCATTCACACATCTTCTCTGTGTTTCTTTATCACCCAGGAGCTTGCTATGACCTACAGTTACTATATTCCTACCATGGTCAACTCTGTGTTATGATCAAAACATCCTTCCTCATTCTGGTTATAATACCACCATGGCTTGCACCAAAGACATTTTGTTATGAACTGGGAGATGAATCCTGCAGAGTGCTCTGTCTGCGAGATGTGTCATGAGACTCCATGTCTGCCCTTATTTTCACTTCTGTCCCATCATGGAGTGTGTACTCTAGTGTTGGGGGACTTAGGAGAAAAGGACAGTAAAAGTGTTGATTTCCTATGTAGGCCCTGCCCTTTGCAGACCTTTGGTAGGTCTTCTCTTTTAAGTCTACCCCTGGCAAAAGACAGAGCATGTGGACCCTTCCAGGTCTACAAAGGGCATAGAGGTGTTTACAGTTGGCGGTATTCTATGTCTTTGCATGCATATAAGGGAAGATTCTCAAGATCTCACTTTTTCTGTCTTGGGGGAGATTTCACATAAAACACAAATTATGCTGATGACTAGGTTACTGGTCTTTTATGCGTGAAGTGAGTTAAATGAGAGGAAACTGAATCACATACTTGTTGGGATTTCATTTTTAGGAGTAAAAGGCTGGGAATTAGAGATGCTGCTTACCAAGAGACAAGACTTAATGAAATTATGATTGGGAAGCAAGAGACTGAGGGAGTAGCATCTAAAATGGGGTGTCTTTGGCCTGTTTGATTGACACTTGAGGAATATTCCCCGCAGGGACTGCATAGTTGAAAAGAGAAGCGTATGTTCCAGTAAAAAAAAAAATTAAAATCTTGATCTTTGCCATGTTAAACATGAAGTGGTAATGAGACAGCAGGAAGCTACTTTGGTGAATCAGCAGGAAAACTGGACCAAACAGCTGGAGAGGGTGATGGTGCTGTAGTTAAACTGACTGATTCATTAGACAATCATACCTTCCAATTATGTAGCATCAAGATTCATTATCTGCGAATTCTATTGTGGATGTTACCTGAATCCTCACAACAACCTGGCATGGCAGGTATTATACAAATCTTATCAATTTGGGGACTGGCATTATGATAGATACACGGTTGGGCCAGGTAAGGCATCCCATTTGCAAGCTTCCATATGCCATCCACAATTTCACACACACAATTACAACAGCTCCTTGACTTTCATCCCTTTAGAGGTGGAAGGGTCAAAGCAAGTGGAAACATGTTCTCTTAGTAACTTTTAACTATCATTTTCCCCAGATGAAGATCATATAACACATGACCAAGCTCCTCTGCCTCTGATTCCCCAATTCTTCTCAATGTTCTCTGACATACTAGCCATAGTAGAGGTTGTGTTTATTCCTCTTGTCCTAGAAAGGATCATGTTTGTCCCTCTGTCTTCTTGCATGCAAAGCCAGAGTTGATGTAGGGAGGCAGATTTTCAGGGGAGGACTAGTTAAATTTGACATCAATCAAAGAGTTTCAATTCTAGTTAACTTCCATTGTATGAGGTCAGTGTATCTAAAACATCCTAGTGGGGAGTCTGTAGAAACAGGCTTCTAGTTCCTAAAGCAGAGATAGAAGGGAGGTATTGCCTTTCTTTCTGCATAATTTGCCATGATTGAGAGCAAAGCCAGAAGTGCTTTAATGACCAATCTTTGTTCGACAAGTATGGAGCAGGTTAAGGGTAGAGGGAAAAGAGTCTTGAAGATTTGATGATACTTTAAAATGTTTACTTGCCAAATCATGAATCTTTCCCTGCCTATCATTAGGTGAAACAATAATCTTTTAAAGATAATTTGGCTTTGTGGTAGAGTTCTGATTCAGTCAGCATTAAAATTTACATTTGTAAATTAATTTCTTAACAGAATGATTCAGTTAAAGGAGACTATTTCCATGAAGGTATATTAGGACACATATTTAATTTGTCTCTGAAAATCAAATATCTATATTTTGTCAACAAATAGCTACAATCTATTGATATGGATTGGCTATTTGTTAATATATTATTATTAAGCAAGATGCAAATATAAAATTAAGACCCATTTTATTATTTTTCATGGTTTTCTTAGCTTCATAAAAATGTTTCCCAAGACAGATATATAGGTAGTTGATAGATGATAGATAGATATGCAAATACATAGGTAACTGATGACAGATAGGTTATAGTAGATTCCTATACTCAGTTTCATTCTCAAGGAACTGCAAAATTTAGCAGAATAGTAAAAGAATATCTCATTCCATGCATTGTCCAAGCAACACTTGGTGAATCTTAAATAATCACCAATGGCTATTTATCCTAATTCCACTTTTAAATCTAATACTGCACCAGTTTTATATCACAGGGTCACTTGTATTGAATGTAAACAGTGGCAAAGAGTGATGTGAATGTATTACCAGAGTGGGTGATATTCATGTTATGTGACCAGCCAGTGCTGCTCTAGGACCCTTATGGTAATGAAATGATGTTTTTCTTCAATCCTTCTTAGTAATAATCCATTTTTAATAAATAAAATAAAATGGGGGGTCCTCAAAGCCTTTCTTGTTCTTTCACTGATAGAATGATTTTAAGTAAAGCATATTGCTAAATTAGAATTCTTCATATTGTTTACTCTGGAAGATATTTCTGTCCTTTGGAACTTTTGTTTTCCCATTTTACCTGTCCATCAGCTACCTTAAATGGGCTGGTTGGAGAGTGAACAGGTAATTATATTGTTATGATTGCTCAGCTGTTGGATTTTCCTAGTTAGATTAGAAGGAAAAACAACTGGAAATGTGTAAATGCTGCCAAATTTCCTATTTGAAGTTGTTAAACTGTTCTACCAGTAGAATCACAACCTGACTTATGCAAATCACTAGAGTTCGTGGAAAGCCTGACATTTACAGAATTAATGAACTAAATAATTAAGTGACCTGGTAAGTGAATTGGTAAACCAGAACCATTAATCTTTTAATGAATTCTTTACTATCACTTAAATAATAAATTTTTGCATAATTTTAACGGATTACAGTAAAGAAACATTAGAATAAGAATCTCATCATGTAGAGGAACATTACTTTCATAAATCTGTCATTGTGTCCATTTTTATTGAATTCATTTCTATTCAAATTTAGAACAATGTCAGTTCCTACAGTGTTGGCTACCAGTCTTCAAAAAGACTTCCCCTCTCACTGAGACAGAGAGCTTAGGACCACTTCCTGGGAAACAAACCAACCTACAAACAAAAACCCACACAACTAAAATGAGCAATTAGCAACAGCTCTAATTTCAGAATCCCTCCCTTTGATGACACAAATCACACAGGTTTCATAACTTCCAAGCCTTCACAGGACAACTAGCATATAAAATAAGGCCTTGAGTTGCTTCAATTTACAAAGCACTTCTCTATGCTCCACAATGGCTGCCTTCATTTTTTATTATTTTTCCTTTCTGTGCAAATACCAAGGCTCTTAACATAACTATTCTCAATTAAACACAACCAAAATTTAGAACCTTGAAATATCCAGGGTTGTATCAGAGGAAGGAACAAAAAGATTAAGTTGGTCCTTCAATATCCTTATGTTTTGACAAAGAATCACTCTTAGTAGCAGGAGGAATTATTAAATCTTTGATATTCAATACCTTCTTGTAGAGCAGTGGTTCTCAACCCCCTTCAGGGTTGAAAGATCTTTTCACAGGGATTGCATATCAGATATTCTGCATATCTGATATCTATATTATGATTCATCACACTATCAATTACAGTTATGAAGTAGCAACAAAAATTTTGTGGTCGGGGTCACCACATCCTGAGGAACTTATTTAAGAGTCTCAGCATTAATGAAAGGAAATTACAAAAAAGACAGCACCTGCAATAGCTCACTCAAGTCATATGAAAGATGGATATTGTTGCTTGATTAAAGAAAGCAATGTTTATTGAACAACTGCAGTATATTCTCAGTGATTGGCACAATGAGACTTACAGGTATAAATGAAGACTGCACAAGCTAGAAAGAAATTTTAAGTTCGGAAGAGGAGCCCATGGGTATACCCTGAAATAATAACAAGTTGATTAATAATAACTACAAGGATAACACAGAAAACTGACACAAATCAAGTAGCTCTACAGGCTGAGAAGACTAACCCAAGTATCTTTAGTCAGACACTTTGAGTAACTATTGTGGTGATATATTGTTTATGATTTAATAAAGCTTGCCTGGAGAACAGAATGCAAAGCTAGCCACAGCCATAGAAGCTGGGCAGTGGTGATACACACCTTTAATCCTAGCAGTCAGGAGTTGGAGGCAGATGGATCTCTACGAGTTCAAGTCCACCCAGGGCTACAAGAGATTCAATCAGTCTAAACAAGAAACAGAGCTCACACATTTAATCCCAGCACTAGAGAGATTATAAGGAGCTCAGTGCAATCTCAGGCAGCAAGCAGTCTGAGATCTGGTGAGTACAGCCTGTAGATGCAATCTGAGAGTGGATGGCCCCTTCTGTCTGAGCATTGGTACAAGTGAGAACTCTCTGGTGGTGTTTTTACTTTTCTGATCTTCAGACAAGCTTTATTAGCCCATAAACAATGTATCGCCACAATCTATGAACCTCTATTTCAGGCATTTTTGTCACACAAACCAGCCTGCACCTTTTCTTGATAGAGAACACCTAAGAGGACAGCATACAACATCATAGTCATCTTCAAAATGCAAAGCTGAATTCTTAGCAAATTACAGGATATTTCCAGAATTTCATTACAAAAGAAGAATTCAAAACAGGTATAAACAGAACTGATTAAGTGCCGCCCTTCAGGCCCCAGCAGTTTTGTTCATCAATAATGCAAGATAAAGAGATGAATTCTTTGTGCAGAATTTGGACCACGATTCCTATATACAGAATTATAACTGCATGACGTGTAGACAGCTGTTGAAATTTTGGACAAATAAAAAGTGCCCCCACTACCAAATGAAGTTGGAAAGGTTTTTTTTCTTACTATTAGCCTGCGATCTTAGAGAGTTTTCCCTTTGTAATCTTGGAATTTTGGAATTGAATTTATATTTCCTGATGAATTTGGTAATCTCAAACCAAGAAAAAAGATAAATTTCTTCCAGATTGAGAGAACTTCATGACATTTTAGACACCAATGGGAGTGTTTTGTAAGAGACTTCTTCGGAATCTAACTCTTGAAAGATCCCACAAACAAAATTCTGCTGGACTCAGTTCATGCTGGAACATTTCAAGTCTATAAGGAAGTAAAACTCTGTGGATGTACTGGAATTTCTACCACAGAAGATGGACCTATCAGGAAAGAAGACAAAGCTGCCTCAGTCTCCTGCAAGGTGGGACACTCTTGTGGATCTCATCCTGAAAAGCAGGGAGAGTAACCATGAAAGAGGTAGCTTTGCTTTTGTTCAAGCTCCTCTATTTTTTAAGGAACTCACCACGTCAAACCAGTGAAAGAAGTGCCATAGACTGATCTGGATGTCTGAAAAAGATTCCTTAGTTCTCTTGACCAATTTAAATATTCATCATAAAGAAATGGCATGTCTTTTGACATGCAGAAAATGATGTTTGGTCAAATTTATTTCTGTCTGGCCACATTGAAAATATATAGCTTGACCTGTTCGTTTCTAATGAGAGGGAGAAAGAGCATAAATCTGGGTGGAAGGAGAAGTCAGGAGGAATAGGGGGAAGGGAAAGATCTATTTTTAATAAAAGAAAAAAGTTTAAAACATAAAATACCCTTCAAGAGAGGAAAAAAGGAAAACATGGCTTGAATATTTTCTCACTTTTTGGGTTTCATATTGACTGAGTTAGTGGTTTGTTGGAGCACAATACAAATGCATGACAAAAAAAAATATTTCTAAAGTTAGTTGAGGGCCAGGCTAAGAACACAGCTTAAGCATCTTAAGCTTATTGTAATCAGTGTCCAAACTTCTGAGATCAAGGCGTAGTCTAAGTCTTCACAGTGGTTTGAACATTGGCAAATATAGTTTGAATATAAATTTTAGAAACTTTGCATGTGAGAATGTAATCCTT
Source organism: Cricetulus griseus (assembly GCF_003668045.3). Classification (NCBI taxonomy): domain Eukaryota; kingdom Metazoa; phylum Chordata; class Mammalia; order Rodentia; family Cricetidae; genus Cricetulus; species Cricetulus griseus. Next base: position 210,803,647 of record NW_023276806.1, read on the forward strand.
CATGTGATACTCCACTATAGTAACCCTGGGTATATCAACAATATTCTAGGGTAGGTGTAGGTATCAGGTCTTCCTGTGTCAGGATAGTCTTTAGGGTAGAAATATATAAATACATATTTATATATGTGATAGAATCAAACAATGCACACATATACGTAGATATGTGTCAAGATTTGAAGCCAGGCAAAATTGATTGCTTAAATAATAAATTTGACTAATTTAGTTGTCTTCTTATGATATATTCAGCCAGTTCAAAGTTAAGCCTGCATCACTGTCACTTGCTCAAACATGCTTGATTTGATTTGCTACCTCTATGTTCCATTTAATTTTCAAAAACTGTCTACTTAAATTATGAAATTGGTGATTTTCTAAGGACATTTTCTCTCAAGTTTTTGTAGACTCTCCGATGTTAATATTTTTTATAGCTCTTTCTGCTGTACCTGCTCAGTAATGTTGCTGATGAAATGAAAAACATTTATTTTCATCTAGGAGAAGTTCAGTGTCTGCCCTCTCCTGCTGATAGTTCTTGCCTGATTCCTCACTTGGTGATGCACACTCTGTCATGTGACCTTCATGCCCACTGACAGGATAATCATTAAAAACAACTGGAGAGTGCTCCCTGTAAAGATTGAGGCTGGTGGCAGAAGGTGACCACGTTAAAGACATCTATGTCTACAATGACCTCTGACAATTGAAAATATTCATTCTCCCATGACCTTGAAATAAATAACTAACTTAAGGAAAAGATGAAAGTCTAATTAGAAAGTTTCTTATTCCTAACACAACTTTGTGAGGAAAAAAATCCTTGATGGGAAAGCATGGTATCACAACCTGTTTCTCGGAATCTAACTTTCATGGAAAAGTACAGGGTGCAAAAATCCATGGAAAACGTCAGAACTCAGCATCCCCAAATTCATCGTCACCTGCCAATGTGATTTCCAATAGCTCCCACTGAGCTTGCAAATTTCAGTGGAGTATGCATTGATTATTTTGTGTGTGACTCCAATGCACTTCTACTCTGTGAAATAACTGTATGACCATCTTCATACCATCAATAGAAAAACTAATTCATTTTGTAGACCTTTGCTTTATGGGCCCTTGTGTTAATGGGCCTAACTTTCTTAGGCTTTCAAAGATAGGATATTAAGCATTTTTTATGCACATTAATCCTGAATACTATTATTTTTTCCTCCCCTCAGAGTCTCTTAAGAAAAGTAAGTGTCAGCTGGAGGGTGTCATATGCTACCTGTGATTCTTTTATTTATTTATTTATTTATTTTGGTCTTTCAAGACAGGGTTTCTCTGTGTAGCTTTGGAGCCTATCCTAGCACTCGCTCTGAGACCAGGCTGGCCTCAAACTCACAGAGATCCGCCTGCCTCTGCCTCCCAAGTGCTGGGATTAAAGGCGTATGCCACCAACACCGGGTGCTACCTGTGATTCTTAGGTTGCCTGATTTCTATAGATATAAATGTATTGTTCACACTACAGAGGTTGGGAAGTCTTGAGTGAAGGTGTTGGAAATGTCACTGTTTTATTACTGTTGTGTCAATCCTCTCATGGCAGGAACAGCAAGGGAGCCCCAAGCTTCTTCATAAGGATATTAATACCATTCATTGGTGTGGATGCCTAATAACTAAACAACTTTCCAAAATTCTTACTTCTTTTATTCCTTTTTTTGCAGTTCCATTTTTTGCTTCTCATACAATGTATTTTATTCCCATTCTTTCCTCTCCCCCAAGTCCTCCCTGATCCTGCCAACCTCCCTCAACACCCAACTTCATGGTATTTCTCTCTCATCATCCAAGTTCAATGTCCATAATGTAAGACAGCTTAAGATCCTTTAAGAGTGTAATGAAGCTGTAGCTGTTCCAACAAAAGGAAGACTGAAAAAGGAAACTGCACTAAAGCACTGTGGAAAAAAAATCCTTGGCACATAACCACATCTATTTGTGGGGACTACATTGGACCATAGTCTAGAGAACTGTCTTTATGATTAATTCCCATCTTGCTGCTGAATCGATCATGCAGTGATCTGCATTGATTATTAAGGTGACTGAAGTAACCGGATCAGACATGGCTTACTAGTGCAAATTGGCTAATTCATCAACACATAAAGATTTCAGGGGAAAGATTAGTGATTGCCACATATCACCAGGAAAAGAATTACCTCATACTTACTGAATCTACTGGCCCCATTTTTACCTATACGTGATGTATTTTTAATAAACATTTTTTTTAGCTTGGAACTATAGGTGTGGAGTCCATCAGAATAGTAGAAAGATGCATTTAATCCTGAACGATTTATGTATAAATCAGAAGATTGGCATTTGGGTAGTTGGACTATCACAAAAATGTCTTTGGGGTGGTTTATCCTTTTACCTAAATCTCAAGTTAGTTACTAAAAGGTTGCAACTTCTGGTCACTCAAAAATAAAACAAAAACAAAAACAGAAACCAAACTCTAACAGTAGATCTCCACAGTCAATTATGTGACTTTATGCTTAATATAAAGCAAAATTACCTTGAAAGGATACACTTATATCCCTTTCAATTTCTAATAAATATTCTAGTTTATAAAATTAATTTTCTTCTTTTGTTTGTTTGCTTCTTTTGGTTTTACAAGATAGGCATTCTCTATATAACCAACTGGCTACTCTGGAACTCACCTGTAGACCTGGATGGCTTTGAACTCAGAGGTATCTGCATGACTCTGTAGCCTGAGGGCTGGGATTAAAGGTTTGCACCAGATCTGCCCAGCATTAACTTTGTTTTTCAAGTACATAATAACTGGGAGGTGAAGATGAAACGGTGCAGTCTTGTTGTGTAGATGTAGCTGTGTTGTGTACCATGCACAAGGCTCTGGGTTAGATTTCAGTGTTGAAATCAATATATAAGCAAATACATCTATAGATAAGGAAATGCAATCCCACACAATTTTTAGAAGATGAGTTCTGAACTTTTAACAACTAAGCAAGGAGTAAAGCCATTAGTATACGGATTTGGGTATTCAACTACACCTCTAACTACTTTGAAGTACATAAATTTCTGTAAAAACTTAAATCTCCTTTCTCACTTTCCCTTAACAAATCTCTATTCACTTCATTAAATAAAAGGTAGGGGAAGATAAGCATCTCTTCTATCCTTTTGTGTAACTGTAAAGGCAAAAATTGCCAAAGCCACCAGTATTTTCAGGAATCTGGGAAGATTCAGGTTTTGAAGACTTCCCTGCTAGGAGTGATCACAAGGCCTGAGACCATAGCCTCCTGGACGTTCTCTAGAGCATTAGATATTGGTTCTAGGAGGTCCTGATTTTGGTAGTAGCTCTGTCTCCAGCTGTGACATAGCCTAAATCTGAAGGTTTCTTGCAAAGAAATACTTAAACATAAAAGGACTGGTGCATGGACAGACCCCGGTGAGTGCTATTTGGAAGAGAGATATGACACTATGACACTTGTTTCACTTGTTTTTGAAAAGCAAATAGAGTAGGATTCAACAAGCCACCAACTGTCCACTGTTTAGCCTGACTCCACCCAGCATATGCTGGGACTCCCAACTCCATCTCTGTATTCCAAATGAAGCTCTCCAGGTCGGCAAGGGAATGTTGTCTTTGAACCTTGAAGTAATATGCCAAGATGAAAAAAGACACAAATACTAATAATTAAAAAGTAAAGGAGTGATACCCAGTGTTGCATACATGAAGGACAGGGTAAATTTTTGTATATTCCTGGGAAGTAGAAGGCAGATGTGCTAAGCTTTTTTCTATGTTTCCCCTTCTTACAGCAAGAAGTGCAGAAATAAAGGGAAATATCAAGAATATCTTGGGGCAAAAAAAGCATTGTCCCAGCTAAAAAATAGACAGAAACAAACAAACAAAAAATAACCAGTTGACTACTGTGGAGCATTTGTCCCTTCTTCCCATCAGAGTACATATCATTCTACACAATGACAAAAAGAGCAAACTCTTGCCTGAGGGGTGAAGGGATGAAGAGTAGAGGAAACAGAAGTTTGGCAACCAATGCTCAATTTCGAGAAAAAGTATATTAAGGCTACCATGGGGAAGAGTCATTAATCATCCAAGATAATGTGTGTGATTAGTAGCTATGGAAATTTGTTTACATTGTGAGCTAATTTTTAAAAGTTTCAAGGCAAGAGAAAAACCAATATAAGCAGCTTTTAAATTATGATTTCTTACTTGATTATGTGTCAGGAGTACGGTATTATATGGAAAATTCTAAAAGTAAAAGTAAAGAAACTGCTACAACTAATCTAAAAGCCAGAGATTCCAAGAATTTCTTAGATATGATACATTTTGAAATCTTATATTTGTGTTTATTAATTAGTAATTGTGATTACAATGCACAAATCTATTATTTTTATATACTGAATACTTCAAATTTTAGCCCATAGGTGAAAATGCTGTACGTTCATTAGTTATATACCTAAACTTTAAACCAAATCCCATTCATGTTCTGATTTAAAATAATAAGAGCAAATTAACAACTGACATGTTTAACCTTCAAAATTCACTAAGCATGGTGACTCTGTGAGCTAAATTTGATTTACGAGCTCACTGCCTAGTTATGTCAGAGTTACTTGCTTGGGAGGTTTGGGATGGTTTCTTCTCCAACCTGTCAGTTTCCAGAATGTCCCAGTCCTATCAATGGAAAGCCTTCACTGTTAGCTCAGTTATAGCTTTAATTACCGTTAAAAGTCACAAGACAACAAGCAAACGTTCCTACCTTATTAAATAATTCTCCACATGTAAGGCTCTTAATCTCCGCTGAAAGAGCCTGACTTCCCTGCCATCCAAGATTGTTATTTGGGTGAAGGTGTGACCTGCATAAAAATCTCCCTTTGCCTTTTGGCTACCCAATAAATATCCTAAGGATAGAAGTAAGGATAAATTAAGAAATCAAATCAAGAACGATGGAAAAGACTTACTCCTGTAAATAATCAGACAAGGAGACTTCAGGCAATGCCAGCAAGAAAAGCTAGAAAAGTTAGACCCAAGAAGTTCCAGGTATCACAGAATACAATTTAGGCAGAAAGCTGCTTGGTCAATGTAATGTTGGAGTTAAAGCCATTCCTATTCATTTGTCTTGTTATTCTCAGAAACTGCTTTCACTGTGTATCAAGTAACAGATATTATCTGTGTAAAATAAGCAATGTTACCAATGTTACTCATGAATGAAAAAGACATGAGAATGAAGATGGGGTACGGTGGTATTGAGGGGGGCACAGGTCAGCCTCTTATTTACTGTGGCTAAGGCAAGACAGACAAAGGTCACAAAAAGAATCTGTAGCTGAAGATGAGAAGAATTAACCAGGAAGGGAAGAGTGAGAGACAGCTGATGAATGCATTAGAGAAAGTGGAGTGAAGAGTATTGTGGACGATTTTGACAGCACTCTGACATACCAGGACTGCCAATAAAGTTTATGTTGAATCATAGAGCAGAGCTAGCTACTGGCTGAGTAAAATTAGCCATAGACGTTTTTGGCAGACTGAAGACATATAGAGAGCCACAGGAAGTAGTAGGGTGGGGTAAAAAATTCTCAACCCTTTACGGATCAAGGAAGGAGAGAGAGAGGAGGTCACTGGTCGCTTCTCTGCTGCTGATCATTCAGGTTCTTACACTGATAGCTGACTCTTGAGATTTTATTGACAAAGGATAATTAGATAAATACTTTAGTAGAGGAAGACAGCGTCAGTGTTGTCACATACAGTCATATACACTGAAAGCATTCGAAGGCAAGTAAAATGATATTTGAGAGGGGGCATTGTGTGTGTGTGTGTGTGTGTGTGTGTGTGTGTGTGTGTGTGTGTGTTTGTAGAAGCCAGAGATCCCTCTTAGATATTGTTCTTCCTGAGTCATTAACCTCATTTTTTTCTTTCCATTTTTTAGTTAAATTAGAAACAAGATTATTTTACATTTCAATCCCAGTTCCCTCTGACTCCCCTCTTCTCCTGCTCCCCCCCCCAGCAACTAACACCCTACCCATCCCATACCCTTTCTGCTCCCCAGAGAGGATGAGGCTTTCCATAGAGGGTCTTCAGAGTCTGTCATATCCTTTGGGATAGGGCCTAGGCCAACCCCCTTGTGTCTAGGCTCAGGGAGTATTCCTCTATGTGGAATGGACTCCCAAAGTCTATTCCTATGCGAGGGATGAGTACTGATCTACTACAAAAGGCACCACAGATTTTTGAGTTCTCCTCATTGACACCCACAATGGGGTCTGATCTGTCCCATGCTGGTTTCCCAGCTATCAGTCTGGGAACCAAGAGTTCCCATTGTTCAGGTCAGCTGTTTCTGTGGGTTTCACCAGACTGGTCTGGACCCCTTTGCTCATCACTTCTTCTCTGCAACTGGATTCCAATTGGGTTCAGTGTTTAGCTGTGGGTGTCTGCTTCTACTTCTACCAGCTGCTCATTCACCTCATTTTTGAAACAAGATCTTATACTGGGATGCAGGACTCACTGATAATGCTAGGCTGGCTCACCAATGAGTTATACCCACAGCGGTCCACCTATCTCCATTTCCCTACTGCTGTGATGATAAACATTCACCACCACATCCAGATTTTGGGCCACCATTTTAACAGGGAAAGATGCCCATACACAGGTATAAATGAAATCCAGATACACTACTGCCCAGAATCCCTCCATGCTGCCCCTTCAATATTCACATTCCCAGGTAGCTTTTCTCTTTAGTCACTATCTTCCTGAAAACATATAAATTTATTTTGGTCACATTAATATCTTAGTCACTTAATAATCAACAGTAATGTGTTTTGACTAGATATTTGACTTCACTGAAGACATCTGACTCATAAAAATGCCCAAAATGTACCAAAAATTGTAGAAGGGCTCAATTCCACTGGTTACCTACATTCTATCTGGTAAATAGAATTTGTATGGAAAAATTATTATTTGAAATCAATTGTGTCCATTTATTTTATAGTAACAGTTTATATTCAGGGTCCCAGACATATTTCCTACAGATCTATAACATAATGAAAGTCTTCAACAAATGCCGTATTGTTAATACTAATGGTATGAGTGATTTGACAACTAGTTATAATTTCCCACTCTGCCCAAAGAGAAAAATTATGCTGAATAGCCAAGAAAGTAATTATAAGAGGATAGTTTACTTTCAATGAATTTATTCATGTTGTGATGTGTTTGCTTTGCTTGTGTTTGAACACTGCATCAGGCTATAGTCCCAAAGTCTAATAATATATATAAAATAATAAAATAATATGTATAACTCAGCCTTTGATATGTAGAGAAGGTGAGAGGGTTGTCTAGGAGAATCAGGGATGCAAAATTAGCACACAGAGAAAAAAATTATTTCTAGGGCAGAAAGCAGGTCTGATGCAGATTCCATCTACAAGAGACAGTGCTGCTTGGGTCTGAGGGTACTCAGGTCCCTAAGTGTTCCAGATGCAGTTGTTAAATCTGAGTATTGCTATAAACATCAAGTCTCCTCCTTGAAATGCCTCCAGAGGGTCTTACTTGTTTCCATCAAAGGAGGCAGCAGGGCAGGCAGCAGGCAGCAGGCAGCAGGCAGCAGGCAGCAGGCAGCGGGCAGCGGGCAGCAGGCAGCAGGCAGCAGGCAGCAGGAAAGCGAGAAGAAAAATAGTTTCCAAGATAGGCTTAGAGGCTTTTGCAGCTTCCTATGAATGGACAGTGACTACTAGTTGCTTGCTCATAATCAATTCCCTCTATTTCATGGTCAGTGACAACAGATCACGGGATAGTTTGATGGCCAAGGCCAATGGACACTGTGAGTATTCGCCCTACATTTGCTTACTTCATGACTATATGTGTATGCTAGGCTACACAGCTTATTGATGCTAACGACACTGCTGCAATATTGAAGGTCATGTGCTGTCAAATAGGCAGAGACCCAATGAAAGTGCTCTCATGACACTCCAGACTTGTGCTCTAGCTCACAGCTGCCACGAGGGAGTGTCCATAGGACACATACTTACCCTGACTTTAGCTAATTATTTTCTTAAAGAATGTTGGTCCTTCAGTTTCTGCTTTACTATCACTTTTATTAAGCTCTTTGATATAAAGGAAACAATTGATGGCTGGAGAAATGACTCAGTGATTAAAAACACTTGTCTTTGCAGAGGACTTGGGTTTGGTTCTTGGCACCCACATGTGAGCTCACAACCATCTGTAACACCAGTTCCAGAGCCATCTGAAGCCCTCTTCTGATTTCCTTGAGCATAGTGTGCAAGTGGCACCCATATAAGCATGTAGGCAAAGTACTCATACATATGTAATAGAAATGAATCCTAAAAGAAAGATCTGCCCCTGCACAAATAAGAACAGCATAAGTGGGATGGTAAATGGTAATAGTGTAGATGAGATGTGTGAAGAGGCAGGTGGGGTCTCAGTAAACTGCTGACAACAAGCACTACACAGTTCTGCAGAGTTATCAGTTTACAAGCCAGAGCCTTTGGTATATATGTGTCTGAAGAAAAAGTAAAACAAAAATAAGTTCGTAAAAGAAGTCACCAAATTTTAACATTTATATATTGGCCATGCAAAACGTATTTGTGTGTTGGATTCAGTACAGCTACTGTCAACTGGGAAAAAAGTCTTGGTTTTAAAATGCAGATACAGTGGGGGATGCATGGTTGTCACTCTAGCACTTCTGAAGCCATGGCAAGAAGAGCACCCATGGATTCAGGGTCGCTCTGCACTGCACAGTAAGACCCAGTCTGAGGCCATTGTGAGGATGGACAACTATAGACAAAGTTTGTCTTTGCATCCAAATCTCTGTCTCCTTACCTGTTTCACTGCCCTTTCTTTCATTCATTTCTTCTGCCTCAACTAAGCTTCAGTTGGGATTCACCTCTGGTCCACAGGTATTTGCATCAATGAGATTATTATAATTAAAAAGTCAGTCATGGAAGAACCCTGGGAAGACGTCACAGGAACATTGCAAAGGAGAGCCAAGAGCAAAAGGGTCCTGTTCACTACCTCCAAGGTCACACAAGGTGTACAACTTCTGTGCATTATTGTGTAAGGTCATGCATTCCTCATTTCAAATCTCAGCACGTTCACACATTTATACACACTGCAGTGGCTGTGGCTATCCAGATAAAAACACAAAGGATAAACAGAGATCCCTAGAAGTGCAGAAAAGACTCGGAGTATAAACTTGCTGGCACATTTATGCTTGATTCCTGGGTTGGGCTTCAGTTCACTTTGAATCCACATGAAATGTTATGATGGAAAATTCCATAACTGGCCCACAATTCACATTCCAATTGGCATCCAAGAGCCAGTTTCAGCAAATCAAAACTAGGATTCATAAAGGCATGTTTGGCTGTATCATCACATAAAAATAATTATAAACCCTTCCAAAGGAGAACATTTCTTCAGAATTTGCTGAATATTTGTGTATCCATAACTCAATCGGTTCATTTGGCCAAAAGAAGTACATAAAATAGCTCATGTTTACAAACATGTCCCTGTGTAAATCATAGACAGATGCTTGATTTTAGAAATTACTTTGTGAAAGTTGCCAGAATCCTAGGGATAGTTGAGTACATAAGATTGTATAAAAGGCAGCAGGGTTATTTCTTTCCACATGGCACAGGTATCTGCTTGGTTCAGCTGGCATGGGACATCACAATGGCAGAAACATCTGTGGAAGAGGTAGGAAGTGTGTGTAAAGGAAGACTAAGAAAGATGCCAGGCTTGCTTTTCTTAACTGATACTCATAAGAACCAATCCAGCCTAATGAGACCTGCATTTAATACCTTTTTTGCCAATTACCTTTCAGCAGGGTCCACCTTTTAATGGCTATATCTTGTCAGTATCACCACACTGAAGATCATGCTTCTAGAACGTGATTGAATTTGAGGATATGTACCCAAATTATAGGTGACATGCTAGTTAAAAAAATGCATGTCCACATATCCTTTATTGTTTTGTTCAAAGAATAGGGCTGGCAAGATGGCTCAATGGATAAAGGCATTTGCTGTCAAGTCTGGAGACCTGAACCCAGCACCAGGAACCCACACAGTAGAGGGAGAGCACAAACTTCAACAAGTTGACCTCTGACCTCCTCACATGTGCCGAGGTGCACACATGATGTGGGCTCACTCATACACAAAATAAACAAATGCAAAAGGGTAATAGGTCAGTTCTTGAATGAGGCCTCGTTTTTTTTTGTGAATTATTGAAGTGGCAGTGAGTTCCCTCTGAGATTGTATTAGTCAAACCAAATTGAAATCTTTTTTCTGTCTTTGGAGCTTTCTCTTTGACTTAGGGCACTTGCTGTGTAAGGAAGCCAGCAAACGCATCATGAGGATAGATAGGCGCCTGTGGAGAAACACAACTCAGCATCAGAGGCTTCCAGCCAGCAGCCAGGTTCAGAAACTAAAGCCAGCCGGCAGCCAAGACAACATTCTTCAAAGTATATTTTTGACTGAAAGCTTATCCAGATGACTGTGTTCCTGGCCAATCACTAGATGGAACTTTATGAACAACTCTGAGACAGATCACCCAGGAAGCCACTCCCATTCCTGAACAGGAGAAATTCCACGACATCACAAATATGAAGGTCTTCGGCTGCCCAGGTTTAGGGGACTCTTGCTGTACAAAAGAGGATCAGGAGCATACGAGGTAATGGCTGATGATGGCACAACCTGACAATCATCTAGAAAACCATGCTTGGACACACTTCCTACCACTGAGAGGGATCTGTTCAAATAGGATCAAAGACTTCTGTGTAAAATTAAATGTTCCAACTGTTTATACCTGCATAGGTTGATTCCTTTAAACATTCATTTCTAGAAAAAAAAAAAAAAAGCAGCTGACCTTTCAACATAAGTGGTGCTTAGTCTCATTCAAAATAAGAAAAAGTTGAAATAAACTGATGGATTTTAAATGTATCCAATTGGTTAAAAAAAATTCAAGTTATGCTTATGTCCTTGCTACCAAAACAAGAGGCATGTTCTCATGTGTTCCTCTTAGAAATACAAAATGGTTCTGCTCCAGAAGGGGACATTTTAGGTTCTCTTCCAGGCTCACAACTGCATTTATCCTTTGACCTGGCCATTTTGTTTCCAAAGATTTATTTTAGACACAAGCCCACTCTTGCCCTCTGGCTGGCATGTGGTTGGTTGGGTAGAGACTGCGTTTCTTGCTTTCTGTTGCAGCCAGTAACAGCCATGTGAGCAAGTCACTGCAGTATGTGATGTGTGTGATCTCTGAACTTCCGGTGACGTCATGAATTTCCACTGCTTTGTTCTTCCTGTCCTGTTGATTGAGAAGAACATGTCCCAAAATAGCAATGGCTTTTTTGTTCTGACCTTGGAAAGGAGGGCTGGGGAGCTGTCTGTAATCAGGAACATAGTATAGCAGCCTCCTAAAAACACCCAGACACCAAGAAAGAGAGAAATAAAACAGGAGCCACTGATGCTCAGAGGCTGTTTGAATTGATATGGAATGCCCAGGTAAAAACAGATGTGGATTAGAGCTACTATTATGTAAGAAAACAGAACCTAGAAAATATTCTCATTTGGGGCTGAGGTCATGGCTCAGCAGTTGAAGGGTACATAATATTCCTGCAGAGGACCCATTTTGGTTCCCAGAATCCACTTAGGACTGTGTACAAGCACCTGTAACTAAGCTCCAAGGAGATCAGACACCTCTGGCTTCCCTGGGCACCTATACTCATTTGCACACACTACACATACAAAAACACATGCATACCCAGAGTTTAAAAAAAAAGATCATTTAAAATGGAAAGAATTTGTATTTATTTAAAAAACAAACAATTTTACAGGCATCTGAACTCCCTCTTAATTTATTTTCTTGATTTAACCTGTCATAAAATTTAGAACATTAAAGATAATATAAAAAATAGTGTGATGCAAACCACTATAATATCAGCCAAAGCTGGAACCAGCATAAGCATATTGCTATATCTCTTTCCAGTCTTTTCTTCTGTGTGTGCTTTTAAGTCAAAGGGGAACTCACCGCATATACTGCTTCATAATCTTTCCTTTCCACTGAACAGCGGAGAAAGACATCTCAAATGACTGCCACCGTTTTAGCAAATAATGCCTATCTTAATACTCCCGTATAGTACAGAAAGTTCAACCAGAGATCTTTCAGAGCAACTCATGGATGCAAGCCACAAGGCCAGTATTCTAAGTCTTCAGACCATCCTATGTGTCTGAGCCCTGGCTCTGCACGAACACACTAGCAGAAGGAAGGCTGGGAGCTTTCATGCTCCAGGCCACATGAGCTTGGGGACTCAGGTGTGACTCCAGCATCATGAAGGGAAGAGGGATTCAGGTCATGTTTCACAATTGGGAGGTATCTGTCTTCCAAGTTTTGGATAAAGCCACAGGCAAATATATGCTTTTCTTGTATTCTGCTTCATTTCTTAATGCCTAAAACTTTCACCTAAAACCAAATGGGATGATAGGGTCTCACCCCTCAGATTCTTTTTAGTGAGTGTGGTAAGAATAGGCAGAATTGTATATAAAAGTTTTTGTATCATCTGGTTCCCATGGATGAGGCAGAGCTCCTGGTGGCCATGTCAGTATTGGCTAATCACAGCAAAGCCACTGCCTCAACAGCTTCACACTGAAATGCACAGCTATTTCCTTCCTGAGACACAGGTCACTTTCAATTTCCCATGTGTTACCTTTGCACTGACAATAGAAAGAAGGGCATTCCAGTAGTGTGCATGTGTATGTTTTAAATAATATAAACTTAAAATCCGCATGTAACATTCAATTGCCAGCATGTAGCATGGTGAACCCAATGGAGGGAATTACTGTCAGGGTGTGTTTCTTATTTCACTGAAGATCCAGGGAATCGACTCAACTGGCCTGGAGGAGAGGGTCCCAGCAGACATTCCTGTGCTTTGGAAGCCCCAAGGCAAAATTCTCGATGCTAGAAGGTGATTTCGAGGGCTATATTAGCCCATAAGCATGCCCATGAGGACTAATGGGAACACTGCATGATAAAAAAAATATTATAAAAGACAAGGTGAAGATGAAACAGATTCCGACTTCTCTGGCAACTCTAAATAATTTAAAAGCACAAAGCACAGGCTGCTAGAATGGGTTAAACACATCCAGCTGGGAATTAGAAGACCTGTGTTTTAGGAGTTTAACATTTTAGATAGTAACAAAGAAGGAGGAGGGCTTGAAAGTCACTCAGGAAGGGCAGAAGAGAGAATGCTGGCTTCTTGTTCTCTCTTCTTGAGAAGGTAATGATGATGAAGATGGTTAATAATGGGAGTAAGAGCTACTCAACTAAGCCAAGAGGAGACTGTAGGAGAATGAGTTCTCTGAGGAGCTTTCATCTTCTGGCCTCCCATTAAGCAGGCAGCTAATTCCTGGCATCCATGTTTGTTATTTGTTAGTAGAAGAGGTTCATGATGCATTACTACAGGCACTTACGTTGCCTATGAACATGACACTACTGAGGCTTTTGTAATTGTACTTTGTGAGGTCAGCATTTATACTTTGAACTGAAGTTCTCATATCTGAAGAGTATCCTAGTAAAGTCTCCCTATGAATGGTATTATGGGGTAAGTTAATATTAATTGTTGACTTGACCAATTCTGGAATCAATAAGGAACAAACCTCTGACCTACAGAGATTCTCTAGAGTATGGTAATTGAGATGGGAAGACGCACCCTAAACATGAGTGGGGGTATTCCATGTAATGGGGTCTTGCACTAGATAAAAAGAACTAGAACTGAGCACCAGCAATCACTGCCTTGACTGTAGATGCCATGTGACTGTCTTCTTCACTTCCATGATGGGATACATACCTTCAATTATATACTGAATAATTTCTTCTTCCCTTAAGTTGCTTCTTGCTAGGTATTAGTCACAGGATGAGAAAACTAAAACAACACTCAAAATCTCTCCCATGTATCCTGGTTTTCAGGGAAATGAGAAAGCTGTAAATCAAGAGTAGAAATAGCCTGGGTGTCAGCCACCGTATACATACATGCATGCATACATACATACATACATACATACATACATACATACATACATGTTTGTGTAATAACAACAAACACCAGAGAACACACACACAAATATTAACCTTTCCCTGTCTCCATCCAGTGAATTCAAGACTATGTGTTCAGAGCTTTTAATAGTTAAGATTCTTCTTCAGCACATCCAAGATTGTACCACCAAAGGGAAGTAGCTGGGAAATGCACTCTCAGTTGGTAGTGAGATACAGTATGTCAGTGCTCTAGTGCTGTGTCCAGTGACATCAAGTCTTAATGATGACCCCGAAGTCCTCTCTCAGCTCTGACAGCTGTACAGCTGGTGTTCTTATAAGGCAGCTCCACAGGGTGGGATTTTTCCACCAAGCATTTCTGCTCTTTGACAACCTTCTGAAGATCATTGAGGAAAGCATTGTTGTTCGTGGAGGTGTTCCGTGTTTATTAGCTCAGGGCAGCCTCTGGCTAAGTGTGATATTAACTCCATGACAAAACCACATAGGGGAAACTTCACACCTTCCTTGACACAGGTCTTCTAAACTTAGTAGGAGTTATTGGCTAGAGTTGGAGTCATATGGTTTTCTGCCAGAGGTGCTTGCCATCATGGTTAATATTTTTTTCAGGTAACCTTGTTGTAGCCCATTCCTTGTCTACTCATGTAGTGTCCTCATTTTGCACTGGTTGAACATTATTAGATGCATTTATTACAACTGAACTTTAGAGACAAGGTGGTGATGGTATGATTGTTGTACAGAAACACTGCCTTCTCAATTATTGTCAAATCCTATGTGTTGTGTTTGTGTCTAGATGCATTCCCTATGCATCTCCTTTGGCTCTTTTTGTTTGTTTGTTTTGTCATATTCCAATTTGTTTGGTTTTGATTTACCTTTTACTTTACCTTATTATTATTCCTTTAGTTGTCTGTTCGTTTTCTAAGGAGAGACAGAAAGCATGTAGCTATGGATGTAGGGACAGGTAGGGAAATAAGTGGGAGGATTAGGGGGGGGGAAAACAGTAATCAGAATATGTTGTATGAAAAAATATATTTTCAGTAAAAGAAAAACTAATCTTGCTTAATGCTTTAACATCCGAACATGTGACAAGTACTTATGATGTTTGTATGTGATCTAGGTGAAGCACTAAAGAAAATTAATGAGTTTGTTGCCTAAACTGAAGCTTGTTACAAAACTATATTTATTACAGAGATAACTAGAATTGTGTTCCTTATGCCATTTCAATGCAGACTTTCAAAAGAAAGGTTGTTCACTTGAGTACCCCGTGAACTGCCTATTGTCAAGACATATCTTTTTTCTTGTGTTAGACCCCTGGAAAACTCAGGTATCCGGGGTCCCAGGCCATGACCGCAGTCACCCCAATCACCAGGCAGATTCGAGAGCTTGCTGCAAACTGCATGAGGCTTTATTGCTTTTTAACGAGCTAACCCCATGTTAGCTTGGGTCTTTCACCCACCCACCATGGTGGATGGCTCGAAAAAGACAGTTTGAACCAGCTGCCGAGAGATCTCGTAGGGCAGTGTAAGGGGAGTGTCTAGGGGTATGCACAGGCTCAGGATTGGTGTGCCTCCAAGCTTGGAGGGCTTGCCCTGTGTTGATTGGTCAACTGGTTGTTCTGTCCCACACGCCCTCCCATGATGGTTGCTATGCTCTGTGCGTCATTACTGTGCGCTTGTCCATAAAGTACTCTCAAGGTCGTAAAGCATAGCACCACCAGCTAACTTCTGATTGGTTCCTTGTCACAAGGCAGGCACCTAACCTCTAGTGACTAAGACAAGGTCATAGCAAGCACGTGTTACTGTAAGACTCTCGAAAAGCTGAGGCTTCCAGAATCTTAGCCCAGGACCTCGGCCACCCCAATCACAGAATGGAGGCGAAAGCTTGATGCAAATTGCATGAGGCTTTATTGTAGTTTAACAAGCTAAGCACATGTTAGCTCAGGTCTTTCACCCACCCGCCATGGCGGATGCCTAGAAAAGACAGTTGGAAGCCGCTGCGTACAGATCTTTATAGGACAGCGTAAGGGGAGTGTCTAGGGGTATGCACAGGCTCAGGATTGGCGTGCCTCCAGGCTTGGATGGTTTGCCCTGTGTTGATTGGTAAACTGGTTGTTATGGCCCATAGGCCCTCCCAGGGTGGTTGCTATGCTCTCTACGTCATTGCTGTGCGCTTGTCCGTAAAGCACACCCAGAGTCAAAAAGCATAGTGCCACCAGCTAACTTCTGATTGTTTCCTTGTCACGAGGTAGGCATCTGACTTTCTAGTGTCTAGGACAAGGTCATAGAAGCACATGTTCAGCCGTTATGGCTGCCAAAAGGGAAGCTGGTTCCTTCATTACTGT
This sequence comes from Cricetulus griseus, assembly GCF_003668045.3. NCBI lineage: Eukaryota > Metazoa > Chordata > Mammalia > Rodentia > Cricetidae > Cricetulus > Cricetulus griseus. The sequence continues at coordinate 210,820,011 of NW_023276806.1, forward strand.
CATGGCTGCCGAAATGGGGAGCTGGTCCCTTCACTTGTACTATGTTTAATCATTTCCAAATTATTTTCTTAAATATGTCAGATTGGAAGGAATTCCTTTGGATATTTCACTTTGGACTCTTACTAAATGCAAATGCCAAGTACTTGCTCTGTGCCTTCCTTTTTTTTTTTTTTTCAAGACAGGGTCTCTCTGTGTATAGCTTTGGAGCCTATCCTGGCACTCACTCTGGAGACCAGGCTGGTCTCAAACTCACAGAGATCTGCCTGCCTCTGCCTCCCAAGTGCTGCGATTAAAGGTGTGCGCAGCCAATGCCCAGCTGCATTCCTCTTTATTTAGTTGCTGTAAACAAGTGCTGTGTTGTGAGATTTCCCTAGGTTACCCCATCCCTTTATAACAGAGTCTGCCAGATTTTTGACCATTTTGTTCCTACCATACATGCATCTGCAAGTCTCATCTACTTTTGTTTTACTTCAATTTTTACAAAATCAAGTTTACTTCTATTTTTATAGCTATAATGCAGTAAAATACACAAATAAGACACAAATTCTTACTTTCAAGTATCTAGTTCAGTTGCATTATGTACACACAATGTCATTCAACCACTATCACTAATCATTTTTACAATTTTCTCATCATCTCAGAGACTGTGGGGGGGGGCAGGAAATATCATTAATATCTCAAGGTACAAATCTCTGGTTCAGCTCCGGCCTACAATTGTATTGCAGATTCGAACTAATCTGCTATTGAATGCCATGGCCTCAGTGGAGAATGCCCCCTAGTTTGCATCTCTACAGGACAAAGCATTTGAATATGCCTGCACCTGGGCCAAGGACTAGGTGTGTAAGTACCAAATGAGGACAGAGAGTTAGGAGCCATCTAGCAGAGAAGCATTGACTGGAGGAATGAAATGGCCTCATGCTCAGGGAAGCATGGTTAGGAGACAGCCAGGAAGATGCCAAATAAAGAAGAGACTCTAGTTTTACAGCATGGAACTGAGAGCTCTCTAAACATGACAAGATGCCTGTGTTTGGTCTTTATCGCAGTTGGGTTGGTAGGAGTTTCCAAGTCCACCCTCCCCCACTCAGGCCGAACCTCATGGCTTCCTTGGCTTGAGGCTGAGACATGCCAAGCCACAACAAGAGACAGTGTGATTGTTTAAATGAAAGTGGCCTTAAAGGTTCATGTATCTGAATAATCAGTCCCAAGTTGGTAGAACTGCTTGGGAAGGATTAGGGGGTGTGACCTTGTTAGAGGAGGTATGCCAGTGGGCATGAGTTTTGAGTTTCAAGATCCTGTACCATTCCCATTAGTTCTTTCTGGCTACCTCTGCCTCCTGCTTGTATATCACATTTAAACTTTTAGCTATGGCTCTAGCATTATGTCTGACTGCTAGCTAACATGCTTGCTAATAGTCATGGATTCGCCCTCTGAAACTATAAACTAACTGAAAATCTATTTCTTCTATAAGTTGTTTTGGCCATGGTATCTCTTCACAGCAATAGGAAAGTCACCAAGACACCTCATCTTAAGAAAAGAAACAACAAAACTCCACTTCTCTTCCATATCCATTCACCTGCAAGCCATATTGTTCTTCTGAAAGCCCTGGGAATCTTCATTTTATTTCTTTTGCAAATTTTATTGTTTATTTTTTTGATATTGAGAAATAGGAATCGGTTTTCATGTATGGATGGCCCAATCTCCAGGACCTGAAAACATCTTAAGCACAGAACAAGAAACAGGGTTACTCATCCATTGAGTGGTCTTCTTGGCACTGTTTCCAAGTCTCTGTACTAAGAAAGCTGTAGAAGAAACAGTCAACAAAATTATGTCTCCTACAAATGTCACAAACTACACCATGAAGTCTTACCAATGTGACTGCCTCATATTTATGAGCTGAACAAGAACAAAACAATAGATTAGGTAACATAGATGAGGAAAAACCCATGAGGTCTCAATCTAGAAATAACTAAAGACAACTAAGAAATACCGAAAATGGAAGAAATACTCTTTCCCAGGGAAGAGGACACCAAGTAGTTTCCCAATACCAAGTGGTCAGTCCCCCAACCATAACATAACAAGAAACATTATGAAGACTCAGCAGACTGTATTTATTTATTTATTTATTTATTTATTTATTTAGGGAATTTATTTGTTAAATTTATATATTTAAACAATTAATACAAAAGATGCCACAAATTTGAAAGAGAGAAAGTGGAGGGGGTGAAGGGAAAAATGAAGCAATTATATTATAATCTCAGGAATATTTTTAAAATGCTATATACACAATGAGAGAAGATACTTAGAATCACGTAGTCAAGGGAGCCTAATACAAAAAAGAAAGGATCTCAAAAAACGTAATAAAACTATCAGTGATATTAATAATAACCTGTTTTTCAATATATATATATATATGTTTTGTGTGTGTGTGTGCGAGCGTGCGTGCGTGCGTGCGTGCGTGTGTGCGTGCGTGCGTGCGTGCGTGCGTGCGTGTGTGTGTGTGTGTGTGTGTATTTGATCTCAAAATAGTTCATGTAGGGAATTGTGGCACATGTCTTTAATCATTGTAGAGACAGGAGGTTGTAGGTTTGAGCCCAGCCTGATCCACATAAAGAGTTCCAGGCCAACTAGGGCTGCAAAGTGAGACCTTGTCTCAAACAAACAAACAAAACAGCAAAACCAAAACCACCAATACATTGCATGTTTTAATTATGTTTAATTTTCATTTGCCAGTTAGACTTTAATGAAACTGTTGTAGGGAGAAGGCTGCCCTTGTCCACACTGGTCCAGGACCAGAATGTTCTTTTCACACTCAGTTTTCTACTGTTCTTTGATGTGATGCTTCACCACGGACCCTCCACTGTCTCTTAAATGGTTTATGTTGTAGACAAGGACTGAAATAACTGATGCAAAGCAACGAGGAGCTCTCACCACTTGAGGCTGTGAGACCTGGCTACAGCGGAGACTGTGTGCTGGGACAGATCACCCATGAGCTCAGAGAAAAGTGCCACTTCTGAAAACACATATGACAGACTCAGCAACTGAGCCATTTACACAAACAGATCCTTATTGCTGCTGTGTAGGGATCCTGTTTCTGGTGTGTGTGTGTGTGTGTGTGTGTGTGTGTGTGTGTGTGTGTGTATGTATATGTGTGTGTTGCTTTTTTTTATTCAAGATAGAGTGTCCCATAGTGGCTTTGAACTGACTGTGTAGCTAACAATTACAATGAACTCTAGACAATCCTTCAGCATATTATTTGTAGAAGTGAGAGCCAGAGATATATAGAGATGGGTGATCAAAATCCGTGGAGGGTGGGGTAAGGGAGCTGTTGCCAGGTATAGTTAGGAAATTTTTCCCAGTAGCTCTGATTCCCACCTGTGACTGATGACCTCCAGATATGGAGTCTGACTTCATTCTTCCAGTCACAGAGCATTTGAATGGAGAAACTGCAAATTACAAAAATCTCCTTGAATAAAAGGATGGAACATCACCTGGGTAAGACAGACAGTATTTCATAGTATTATAAGACATGTATTCTTATCATAAGTGTGCATGATATTTAGGGTGGATGTCTCACCATTATAGCATAGGATAAGAGTTTCATGCTTTGAGATAGATCAGCTACTAGCAAGAGGGATGCAATTACTTTGAGGACTGTCTATCAGCAATAAAGCTTCTAAGCCAGGTTTTATGGCATAGAAAGGGAAAAGAGACGTTCTGCATCCTTATGGCATGTCAAAATTCCTACTACAAATTTAAATCCCAGCCCTACGCCCCCACCCCATACATTTTAAAGAATAGCTATCTTTTCCAGGAAAAGTCTTTGGCCACAAGGTACGCTGCCACAAGGGCAGGAGAAACATATCAAAGGAAAGAAAAGCCAAAGATTCTCCCAGTCTAACCATGAGATGTTATAGGAGAGAGGGAGAGAGGAGGAAGAGAGAGAGAGAGAGAGAGAGAGAGAGAGAGAGAGAGAGAGAGAAGAGAGAGAGAGAGGCAGAGACAGAGACAGAGACAGAGACAGGGACAGAGAGACAGGCAGAGAGACAGAGAGAGGTAAAGATCAAGGACCCTATTTAATCCAGGAACAAACAGCTACCTTCAAGCTCAGGACAAATGGCTGAAGGTCCTTGGCAAAGCAGAACAGTCCCACCCATGCAGAAGGAGAGAGCAAGGTTTTGCAATGGTTTGAAGAAAATGGCCCCAAAAGGAAAGTAGGGAGGGGCACTATTAGGAGGTATAGCGTGTTGGAGTAGGTGTGGCCAGTTGGAGGAAGCAGTCATTAGAGGTGGACTTTGAGGTCTCGGATGCTCACTCCATGCGTCAAGTCTACCTGAATGCTACCATGCTTCCAGCCACGATACTACTGGACTAAACCTCTGAACTGTACAGCAACCTCAATTAAGTGTATTTCTTTCTAAGCATTGCTGTGTCATGGTGTCTCTTCACAGCAGTAAAATTCTAAGACCACAGTGAATCCAGAACATGGAGGGTCAACGCTCTCCTATATAACCAATTCATTCATTTTTGATTCAAAGCTTATGAATTGAAGATGTCCTCTGTGAAAGACACTGCTCTTGGTATTGGGGACACAGCAATGGAATGGAAGTTTGAAAACGATTTTTCTGGTTAAGAAGCGAAAACGTTGAAAAATTACGTCAAGATTATTAGCGCATGTATAAACCAGGATGGGGAAGGGGGAAATATGCATACTTTTAAATAGAGTGACAGGATGAAGTGCAAGGCAAGAGAATGAAAATGGTACCCAAGGGGCAGGCAAGGCACAGAGAAGGGCTGGACACAGGGATGGGGTAGGTAGGAGAAATGGATCACGTTATATTTATGACATCGGTGTATAGTGTGATTAAATTGGCTTCTTAAACTCATATATATTTATGTGGGAAAGGGGGAGCATATGTCTTACAAACTATTAACTGAGGTTTCCTCTGGGGACGCCTTTGAATTCATTTCCACTGTACTTAGGCGCATTTTTCAGCTTTCTCTGTAAGCAAAGGAAAATAGCCTTCAATGTGCTTATGAGAAAGAAAAATAAAAAGAAAGCTAACTTTCTCCGTCATGGGATAACGTTTCTGCAGCCAAGATGTTTACATAATAGGAACTTTAAGAAATGCATCATCTTTCCGTGTATTCTCGGGAACACCCATTGTAGTTCTTCTTTCTTCACATTTTTATCCCATTTTCTTTTACTTTTAATCCACGTGTGCAACTTTATTGAATTGAATATTGTCACTTGCATTTCTTTTGGATATTCAGCATCTGTTGACAGGTTGTGCTGACAGCACCTTTTGTGAACTGCTGGCACATTTCAGTTGTGACACACAGTCACTGCCCCTGTACATACATCATCGACTAGGACACCTAGCCCAGTCTGCCCCAGCACCTTGTGGTGTGCTCTCTTCTGGAAACATCTTGCGTGGATAAAGTCCCCAAAGATGTTCCCATGAACTTCCATCTGGAATAGTGAAGGCTGCCATCATGCTGATTCATACAGATTTATTGGTGAGCAGTTCTGTGGGCTTGCGATTCAGCAGCCTTGCTGAGAATTGGCTTGTTAAACTCTGTGAGAGAAAAGTGATGAACAGACCAAAAGACTTATAAATGCCACTACTTTTAAGTGATAACATTTTATGCTGTTATACAATTTTTATTGCATTAAACCTCCGAGGAAATTACAAATATTTTGGTGAACGTATGAGCTTGGACTGACATACTATTATCCTGTTAATCCTTACACTAACTATGCTTAGTCACAGGATTTTCAAAGACTCTTTTTGGTAAACATATAGAAAATATTGCAAGTGTTTGTATCTTCAAAACCTATGATTAACTTTTATGTATATGCACACACTCAAATGTGTGTGCCTCTGTGTGTGTGTGTGTGTGTGTGTGTGTGTGTGTGTGTGTGTGTACATGTGTATGTGAGTGGAACAAAATGATCTTAGTGATGCCTTACATGTTTAATAATACTTCAAATTCATTTTTGTATAGTATCTAACTTATTCAAAAGTTATGTTTTAAAACAATTATATATTTTATATGGCTTCCTGGTATTTAAATCATTGCAGCTAGATGATTGCTGTTGAATGAGCATCAACACATTCTAAATGCTTTATTTTATTTTTATTTATGTATATGTGGGGGGTGCCCACAGAAGACTGAAGAGGGTGTCTGGAATTACAAGCACATATAAGCTACCTCTTATGAATGCTAGGAAATAGATTGATCCTCTAGAATAACAGCAAGCACTCTCATCCCATAGAGCCACTGCACCAGCTGTATTCAGACTTAATTTATTTTATTTATTCTTCTCTGTACAATGGATCTGTATAGCAGCCTCCCATTCTTCCCCTTCTTCCAATTTCCTCTCCCTTCTTCCCTCCAACCTTCTTTCCCCATCTGCTGTTCCTCTGTTTCCATTCAGAAAAGAGCAGGTTTCGTAGTGGTATCAACCAAGCTCGATGCAAAAAACTCAGAAAGATAAAAATAACATACGCTTACTTGTAAGTGGATATTACCTATTAAGTAAAAGATAATCATACTACCATTTACAGATCCAGAGAAGTTAGATAAAGGGGGATAGGTCTGGGGGGACACATGGATGTCCATGAGAAGGGAAAATAGGACAAACTGTCTAGTTAACTTTTGCTAGTCTTATTGAGACTTGATTTTAACATTAACTTTAATTATAATAATTTTATACAGCATAGTTTTTCTATAATGTACATTCATATTTAATATATGGGAAAATGAAATTATTTGGAATATATAAGTATAGTATTCTTTCTGCATATATGGGAAGTATTTTTCCCTTTTCAGAGTGTCCTGAAAGTAAGTTTTAAAAATTCTGCATTGAGATGGAGCAAAGGAGGACGATGCCCTTGTAAAATTTCTTTATAGTAACAAATTGTAGACGTTCAAAGTCTCTTAAGTCTCTTAGCTTTTCTAAGTCCTCATTTGAAGAAAATAACCAGAAGAGTCATAAGTGATCAAGGGCAAGGAGGAAGTATAGGCAACAGACCTGGGAACACACCTCTGAGAAGAAAAATGATGAGTAAGAGAGTAGAAAAGTTCTCTATATTGAAACATTTCCTCCTATGATTCTCTGTGGCCCTATCCTTAGTGGCCTCAGCACTGTTTGATACAGAAACTCAGTTATTCCAGAGTTAATTAAAACACAGTTTTTTACTAATCATAGTCTTAATATCAACATGCTTCTTCCTGGCCCTCTAGTCTGGTCTATGCCTTCACTATTAATCTAGGCTCCTGTAAAGAACATGTTTCTCCTCATACTAGTTCTGATGTTTGTTAGCAACTGAGTGATTAGATTCATCTGCATAGCCTAAGCACACTATGATTTTTTTTTAGTTTTTTTTTTTATATCACTCTGCTCAACTCAAGTAATTGTTCTAGTTACAGGTCCCCTAATTTTTATCCATCTGATTAACTGGAGAATAACCCAAATACATTTCAAATGATAAATCTTTCATGATTTGGGAGATTTTATACAAATGTACATTTGACAGTGCTAATGTAAAGCAAATACCAAAGTTGATTAAACGTGCTCAAGATAAGAAGGATAAACCCACTGGATTATTTTATAGATTTTACCAATCATAAGCTGCTATAAACATACATATTTTGATGTTCATCTCTTTTTAAAATAATTCTTAGGAAAATATCCAAAGAGGAGTATGGAAGAAGGTCACCAATGTATGCACAAAACATTTGTATTCTTTGCTGTGTAAACACTAATTTATTTATTGAAATAATACATTATTAAATATTTATTAAATAAATTAGCATTTTGCTGAGCTTCCCTAGCAAATCATTAATATGATCTGTGGCTATTGACATAGCCAAGGCTGTGATTGTTTCTCATGTCTGCCTTCCAACTGATTGCTACACATTTATTCATCATGCTCCATCCTTCAGAGTTTAATCTACCCATTCCTTTCTGGAAGTCTCCTGGAGTAAGAGATTTTTGGGAAACTTCAATGGAATGCTAGGACTCATGTTATTTAATTTCAATTTTTGCTAATGAGTCTGAGAGTCATTTTAGAACTCACCCCAAGACACTGGAACAGGCATTATCTTTTACTTAAGGGCAATAAACATTCTTCCATGTGAAGGACAAAGCTATTGATTAAAATTTAAATTCTTTCAGAAGAATTTTGAAGTCTAAAGGCAAGCTTCATAAATTTGAAAAGGAAAACTGTATCTCTCACATTTTGTTTAAATATATATGGTCCTTTAGACAATTTCAAGTTGAAGAAAAGGGATAAAGGGATGAACCCTCAAACAAACCTAGGATAAAATAGGAGAAACGACAGGGAGATTTATTTGTAGGTATTGTCTGTTCACCCTACAATTCTCAGAAGCACTCGCAGGGCAAGCTAAATGCAAACAATAAATAAGTAAGCAGACAGGTAAATAGACACAGCCCAAGTGAATAGGTACACACTGCCAGGAAAGCATTAAACCTGTCCTCCTGCTGGAAATGAGCACAGCACATTCAAGAGCTGAGAATATGCAGCCGCACGGTGCTCTCCTAGGTAATGTGTAAATGAGACACAGCATCCAGGGATAGCATCCTCTGAAAACTATCAATTGGTCTCTCCATGTCTCCGATTTAAAGTAGAAAGCATGCGTTTATCTCCCATTCTGCTGCTTTAGTTAATGCCAGACAACATTTTTCCTGTAGTCATATCACACAATATATTATTGAGAACATTTTATACAGTTTTAATATTACTTCCATGTTTATAACTGCATGCTTAAATGAATCCTACATATCTCATCCAAACACACACACACACACACACACACACACACACACACACACACACACACACGGTTAAACATACACATCCAGTACAAGTTATCACTGGATTTACTCCCTAATATATCATTAACTTTTAGCATTCTATTAGAAAAGCTTGTTGTGAAAGATATTTATTTAAATAGACCTCAATAAACACAATGAACTAGGCCTAACAGTTGCGTTTCAGGTAGAAGACAATTGATAAGATTTCTAAAGAAGCTCAGGTGTTGATTTATTAAAGTGTGACCATTTTTACTGAAAGACAACCAAAATTCCCAGTTTACATTTTATGCAAAATAAATTGTGGCCCTAAACTAGGAAGAGTAATTATGCACCATTTATTTAGGTTACTGTAGCTTTTCTAAGTAAATATAGCAACTACTCATTTTTAGGGGAAAACACTTGTAATCACCTACAAATCAGATTTTATTTTCTCACCTTTCCCATCTAGGAAGATTTCACACTTTCTGCACCATGTGGTGGTTTGAGTGAGAATGGTCCTCATAGACTTTGTGTGTGGAAAGCTTGGTTATAGTTGCTGGACTGTTTGGGAAGGATCAAGAGTTATGTCCTTGTTGGAGGAGCTATGTCACCAGAGGTGGGCTTTGAAGATTTAGAAGACTTGCATCATCCACAGTATATTGGTCTTTTCTGCTTTTGATTTGCAGATAAAGATGTAAGCTCTCATCTGTTCTATGCCTTTGCTCTTCTATCATGGACTCTAGCCCTATGAAAGAATAAACACAAATTAAACACATTCTTTGGTAAGTTACTTTGGTAATGACATCTTATCAGAGCAATATAAAAGTTACTAAGACACTTTATAAATTCCTAATTGTTAGATAATCCAACTGTAACAAAACTGAGAATCAGATGCTAAGTCCAGTTTGCCTTTATATAATGTAATTACTATCTTAATAACTATGTAGTATTCTAACAGTTATATTATTATTGACTAGTGATTTTGTGATTAGCAAACATTTGCTGTTTCTACCTTCTACCACAAGTAATGAGATAGAAAGTACATGTTATATATTTATTATATAAGATATAAAATACATTACACACACACACACACACACACACACACACACACACACACACACACACATCTTCTGTCGATACTATTGAATGATTTGTTTAAGAGAAACTTTTCAGAATGGACTATGTCCAATTTTATTGCCAATAACAAGAATAATTTTCAGTTTAGTTGATTTCTTTTATCTCCACCAATGTTGGGTATTGTTGCTTTTAGTTTTTGTTCACAGTTTTAGAATGATCTCTCTTTCTCTCTCTCTCTCTCTCTCTATATATATATATATGTATATATATATATATATATATATATATATCTTTATTTATTTGATTAATGATGGAATTGAATGTTTATATCTTATACAAGTTGTATTTTAGAACATTTTGGTGTAGTTTTTTAACACTTTTTCATATACTAAGTGGTGTACCAAGAACTGAGAGAAATAGCAATGAATAAAGCATAGCATATTTTATTTGTATTTTACTTTCTGTCATTTTATAGACAGAGTATTGAGTGCTTAGCCCCCTACCAATCCCCCCATCCGACCCACCATCCACTCCCTAGGGAGGGTGAGGCTTTCCATGGGGGAATCTTTAAAGTCTGTCTTATCATTTGGGGAGGGCCTAAGCCCTCTCCCATGTATCTAGGCTGAGAGAGTAGCCCTCCATGGGGAATGGGATCCTAAAATCCATTTGTGCATTTGAGATAAATACTGCTTCCACTGTCAGAGCCCCCATAGACTGCACAGGCTTCCTAATTGACACCCACATTTAGAAGATTTGGTTCTGTCCAATGTTGGTTCCCCAATTTTACAACTGGGGTCCATGTGTTCCCACTTGTTAGGTCAAATGTTTCTGTGGGTTTCTTCAGCATGGTCTTGGCACCTTTGCTTATCCTTCCTTCCTCTCTCTACAACTGGATTACAGGAGGTATGCTCAGTGTTTAGCTATGTGTGTCTGCTTCTGCTTCCATCAGCTACTGGATGAAGGCTCTAGGATAACATTTAAGGTAGTTATCAGTCTCATTATAGGGGAAGGGCATTCTAGGCAGCCTCTCCCCTATTGCTTTGATACTTAGTTGGGGTCATCCTTGTGTATCTCTGGACATTTCCTTAGTGCCAGATTTCTCTTTAAACTTAAAATGGCTCCCTCTATTAGGGTATCTCTTTTCTTGCTCTCCTCTAGTCTTCCCCTGACTCAATCTTCCTTATGTTCTCCACCCCCCTTCTGTTCTTCTGTTCTCTTTCTCCTACCTCCCTCCCCCTCCCCAGTACTCCCAATTTTCTCAGGAGCTCTTGTCACTTTCCCCTTCTAAGGGGGAACATGTATGTCTCTCTTAGGGTCCTCCTTATTTCCTAGCTTCTCTGGAGGTGTGGATTGTAGGCTGGTCATCCTTTGTTCAATGTCTGATATTCACCTATGAGTGAGTACATACCATGCAGGTAGATCTTTCCTTTGGACTTCTTGCCTGTTAGTTGCTCACGTAATTGTACTCATTTTTCTATTGGATGATGATGATGATGGCAATGATGATGACTACAGCATAACATATTGTTGCTACTTAACATAACTGATCTTTCTGTGGTGTGTGTGTTAACCCAAGTGAATCCTCTGACCAGATGAATAAGATAGGTTGACCCAAAAATTAATGAACTGATTCAAACATAGACAAGTTACATGGGGTAGAAGCACAACTCATTTCTAACTAGTCTGGTTTTAGATTATTACAATATCTGTTAATATTTTCAAAAACACTAGTTAAAAGAAACTTAAAACAGAAAGACAAAATGAACACAAAGCTCATATGATTTACACAACGCAGTCAATCATTCTCTAGATTTTCTTGCTTTTTGAAAACAAAGTCTATTCTGTGAAACAGATGGTCAGATAATGTACCTTTATTGTCTATATTTATGTTTATAATGCACTCTTCTTTTTACACCAATCAGAATGCACACATGGGTTTTAAATATATAAAATCACTCTATATACCAATGGTCAGTCTACTGAAATTTTGTATATCTTTTAACATAAAATGATAGCAATGATGGGATGATTTCATTTTCTCACTCTATTAAGATTAAAATGTTTGAAACAAGAAATTTTTTAAACTGTCAACAATGCAGCAGTAACAAGCCAAATTGAAATATTCATTGATAAGGAGTAAGGGTAACAAGTGTAATCACATTGAAGGAGAAAAGCTAGCTGAGCTTACTGGAAGAGGTACAATGAACCATTGCATATATGAACAGAAGACAAATCAGTAGAACTCAAACAGCAACAACAGGTTTTTGCTGCTGTGGGCATGGTTCCAAGTTTCCAACGTGTGGCAGAATAGAGTGTGATATTTTTTTCATAGCTGGCAAAAATAAACAAAACTATTTGCAAATGAATTCTGTCAGGCAAGCAACCCTGCCTGAAAACCAAAGTGGGAAAAGCCATTTGCACAGGCATGTTGAGTAGAAAGCACCTTTCCATGGTGCATGTGGCCAGCAAGAGGTAGAACCTGATGATGACTGTTGTAGTGAAGGTAGATGCAGGGTAAATGCCCCTCAGACGGCATCTCAATACTGAGAGCCATAAAGACTCGAATTCCTTTGTCACTGTAGTTCTCAGCAAGCATTTGTGTTAGGACTAGAAGCAACCCAAGTTTGGCTACTCACGGGAAGCTTAGTTCTCACTTGGCTTCTCCCCTGTCTCTTCTATGGAATTTAGTTTGTTTTTCCTTCTAACACCAATTACTCTACATATAAGATCCTCCTTTGATTCAGTCCTATTAATCCCCATTAGGGATGAATCCTCTTATCTGGACAGGGTAAAATATACCATGCCACTACTATTTGTTAACACTATGCATTTTTGTGATTCCTAAGAGTCACGTGACAAAGTGTTGATGCAATGGCTTTCTAATGATAGCAAAGAAAGCAGAAGTCTAGAGTGAAGTTTTCGCAGATTTTGTTTTTCTAGAAATAGTTTAAATGTTGTACAAGAGATTCCTTTAAGAAGTCATTGGTTTGTTTTATTTTATTTTTATTATTTATTTGTCTGGTTTCAATTTTGTTTTATTTTATTTTTTGAGCAAATATCTTATAGTAGTAACCCCTATGGACCTTGAACTCACTATTTAGCTGAGGCTGGTCTTGAGCTCATAATCTTCTTGCCTCCATGTCCTGAAACCAAGGATATGAGTATATGCCACCAAAGGATACTTTACATGAAAACCTGTGTGTGTGTGTGTGTGTGTGTGTGTGTGTGTGTGTGCTCCTGTGTGTGCTCCTGTGTGTGTGCTCCTGTGTTTGTGTGCTTCTGTGTGTGTGTGCTCCTGTGTGTGTGCTCCTGTGTTTGTGTGCTCCTGTGTGTGTGCTCCTGTGTGTGTGCTCCTGTGTGTGTGTGTTCCTGTGCGTGTGCTCCTGTGTGTGTGTGCTCCTGTGTGTGTGCTCCTGTGTTTGTGTGCTTCTGTGTGTGTGGTCCTGTCTGTGCATGTACTTGAGAACCCAGATGTTGAGAATGGATGTCTTTTTCATCAATCCTCTCTGTTTTTCAGACCCTGCTTCTCTTACTGAAGCCAGGGACCAGTGTTTCTGCTAGGCAGTCTCTCCAGCAAATTCTGGGACCCTCTTGTGTCTGCTGCACCAGCATTGGGGTTATAGGCATCATCATTACAATTGTTCTTTACATGGATTTGGGCGATCCAAATTGGGTCTTCAAGCATATGTAGCAAATATTTTAGCATTCAAATAGCAAAGGGGTCCATACCAGACTGGTGAAACCCACAGAAACAGCTGACCTGAACAAGGGAAAACTCTTGGTCCCCAGACTGATAGCTGGGAAACCTACATGGGACTGATCCAGACCCCCTGAATGTGGGTATCAGTGAGGAAACCTTGTAGTGGGCCTCTTGTAGTGGATCAGTACTTATCACTACCATAGGAATGGACTTTAGGAGCCCATCCCACATGGAGCAATACTCCCTGAGCCTAGACACTAGGGAGTTGGCCTAGGCCCTATCCCAAAGACTATGACAGACTTTAAAGATCCCCTATGGAAGGCTTCACCCTCCCTGGGGAGAAGAAATGGTATGGGATAGGTAGGGCATTTGTTGCAGGGGGGATGGGGGGAGAGAAGGGGAGGAGGAGAGGAGAGGGACCTGGGATTGACATGTAAAATAATTTTCTTTCTAATAAAAAAAAGGAGGAAAAAATCTTCTCTCTTTTGTTTGTTTGTTTGTTTGTTTGTTTAGAGACAGAGTTTCATATAGCCCAAATTGGTCACAGACTCAATAGCTGTCTTTGAACCTCTCATCTTCCTGTCTGAGTCTCTCTCAGAAGTTCTGATAATTATAGCTATTTTAGCTTGATCTTTATAAAGTAACCAGGTACAGCTGACTTATAAAAGGTTTGCAAAGTTTAACAGTCCAGTATAAGATTAAGGAAACAAGAACAAAAGCAACATCTTTGTTTTCATTTTGCTGAATTTGGCAAGAATGAAAATTGTAACAACAGAGTGTCTATAACTTAAAAGTTTGTCAATAATAAACTTCATCATTGGTTCGGTGGGAAGCTTGCCCCTTACAAGGTGCAAGCTCTTTGCTAAAGTGACTGACAAGTATGAGAGAGGAAAATTTAAAACCCACTGACAAGGGCAGATCAGATGCATATGCAGCTAATTATTTCTAATTAGAAAAACCCTCCAAAGTACGAGACACAGCTTTAAAAATATTAAAAATTAAACACCCTTGGTCAGAAGTAATCATGTTGAGTGTAGCTTTTCCTGATGAGGTGTAATCAGGATGTGATAGGGAAACAGGAAAGCCAATGCCACAAGTCCACCACTTACATGCTACATGATGCATGTGAAATTTGTGAATTTGAAGCTGTACATAAATACCATTCCTGATAGACACCTGGTACTCTCAGGATGACTGGGTCTTTTCCTGTTCTGCCAACAGGAGATGTGCAGGACTTTGTAAGTTATAGTTTTATTTTTTAATTTTGTTTGTTTTAAATTTTGAGCTCTAATTAGTACACTTGCTGTGAACATTTTTTTTGTATGCCTTTTTGTGTTAGGCACATGTTTTATATTGGATATATTACCATTTTTAGTAATTTTTCCATTTCATTGTATTCCTGCTATCCTACCTTTTACATAGTGCTAGTAGTGGGTCCTTCGGCAATCCCTCTTTATTCACCAATTACTGATTCTAGTCTTAGTTGGTTTTTTTTTTTTTGACACTTAAGAATTGAAACAATACTTCTGAGCATCACAAGAATTAATGCGTATTTCTTTTTGGAAAGGGTCTCACTTTGTCACCAAGGCTAAACTGAACCCACTATGTAGACCAGGCTGATCTCAAGCTCACAGAGATCCACCTGCTTCTGCTTTCTGAGTGCTGGGATAAAATTGTGCACCAATACTCCTAGGGGACCCATTTTTTTTTATTTCTTTTTTTTGAATTTGAATTAGAAACAAGATTGTTTTACATGTCAATCCCAGTTCCCACTCCCTCCCCTCCTCCCCTACCATCCCCCATCAACTAAAACCCTACCTATCACATATCCTTTCTGCTCCCCAGGGAGGGTGAGGCCTTCCATAGGGGGGTCATCAGAGTCTATTGGGAGCCCAATCCACATCAGGGATACTCCTTGAGCTAAGCCTTATCCCAAGGGACTGATATTTAGTAATGGTAGAGATAAAACACAACTCATTTTATTTCCAAATCAAAAAGCAAAGGCTATTCAAGAGTGTTCCTCAACATTTTCATTACACCTTCATAAATACCCATCAATAAGAGATTGACAGCATCTTCTATTCATATAATTGCATAATGAAAAGGAATAGAAATAAGTTGCTTGTACATGTACATTTTGGGAGAACCTCATTGAGATTCTCAATGGTAGAACCTCATTCAGATACATTGAGTGATCAGTCTATCCTTGAAAATCACATCCTGATTAATTTACATTTACAAAAATTAAAAGCTTCATCCTAGTGTGGGAGGGTATACCAGGGACACACACACACACAAGGGAAAGTGACAGAATGCTAGGTGTTCCTTGCCTCACAAAGGAGGAAGTCAAAGAGAGGAAAGTTTTATCAGTTAATTCACGAATTCATGTGCATCACTAATTATTTGTCATCCTTTAATTTAAAAATTTGCATAATTCTTATCTATCTTACTTCTTATGTTACCTTTCTACCTTCAAAAATAATGGGATTGTAAACAGACAACTTGCCATATTTAAAAGCTCTGAGAAATTTTCCGGTTTAAAAGCAGGGGAAAGGTTGTGTTGTGTTTGTTTACCATGAATTAAAAACAGTAACAGTATGTAAACTGACCATTCAGAACCTCTAACTGACTGATTGGCTCACATTGTTGCCAACACTTAGAGGGGTGGATAAACAGGGCTCAGGGAGTAGGGGGGGTACATTAATTCATCTTCCTTTGCCATGACAAAACACCCTATCAAAAGAAAGGGAGAGAGGATTTGCTTTGGCTCACGGTACAGTTCATTGTGGCAGGGATCATGATGGCAGGAGCTTGCGGAAGCTGGTCACATAGCATCTACCCACAGTATGTCTACATTAAGGAAGCGGCAAGGCTGGACTGACTCTTTTGTATACATACAAGACCAAAGCCCAGGGGTTGAAAATACCCACTTTCCATGAGGTCTTTCCCTCTCAGTTCATCCAATCAGAACCATTCTTCTCAGATATGCTCAAAGCCTTGTCCCCAGGGTGATTCAGATTCTGTCAAGTTGGTACTTACTATTAACCAGTAAGGAGGGAATTCCTGTCTCATTTCGTGGAGACTTTACACAGATTTCTTCATTTTGAGCAGATGGGTAAACCCAAAGTTTTTCTCCCAAACAATGTCTCCTGTTAAGTTCCCTGTTTGATCTCTTCCTCAACCTCAGATCATTCACGAGATTAATAATGTTCTTTGTGGTAAGAGAATCCATCCATCTCACAGTCACTTCTGAATGCAGAAGAACTCTATAGAGGATTAAATATTTGTGGTCATTTTAATGATTGCCAAGCACTAGAGTTGTTCTATTTATCCTACCTCATCAAATAAGCTCACCTATTGCAGTGATGTGATGAGAATATGCAGAACATTAATGGATATTTAGAACTGGACAAGAATGGGAAGCAGAGACAGATGGAGAATAACATCAAGGGTATCTGGCTGCCTAGTTTTTCTCTGTGTTAATCTGTGAAAGATAACAAAGGCATCCAAAGTATGGGAAGGAGGGTTAGGTCTTAAAAGCAAAAGTGTAATAAATGATAAAGATAGAGAATGCATTTTCTATGTGAGCAGTGGCTCACCAATATGTACCTTGAAAGACTCATTGGATTAGAGAGTGAAATGTAATTTCACTTCAGCTGTAACTTTTTTGAGTGTGGATCTGATGTACAGTGCATTTTAGAAAGTTAAAGAAGCTCTTTGAGACTGTTGCTCGTCATAGAGGCCATACCAACTTTCAGGTCCCCTACATTATACAAGAGGCAAGTGTGAATCCATGTGCTCTTGCCTGTAGCCACAAGCAGCAGTAGGCTCCACACAGCCCTGCTAGCCAATTCTTTCTTCTTTGATCCAGGCTACAGCTTTTAACATTCTGTTGATTTCACCCAGATGCTTGCCCCTACTGAATTGTTCTTTGTGCTCTCAGCATAATAGCCAGCCTCACCCATTTCCTCTCCGGAACTCCCATAGACCCGCACTTCACAGTGACACTCTTTGTTTACTAAATGCTTCTTCACATTCCAGTGTGAACTAGTCCAGTCACAGGTAGATGCACAACGGGGACTCTGGGAAACTTTCCATGGAAGCATTCTCAGGTATTTTTATACTGTCCTGAGCCCTAAACTGTAGAGCTGAATACTAAGGTATCTGCCATATAACCATATATCCTCATCCTTTTCTCTCTTTACTGAATGCTTTGATAAGGAAGAGAAATGTGTATACAAAGTATAGGAAATACAAACCAGGTCACTCTAAGGAACAGTATAGAGCGCAATGCTATGATCAGATTCTTCAGTAGTATGAAGAACCAATATGGATTCTAGAGTGAGTTAGGTACATGAATTTTAATTTTGGTTTCATAGATTACCCCAGAAAAATTATCTATTTTTTTTTTTAACTTGGTACCCTTGTCTCCTGATAACATTACTTAACTCATGTGGTTGTTTGTGGCTTGAAATAATCAAAAGAGGTAAAACTATTTGAAAAGTCTCTGACATATACTGAGTGTTCTGAAGGAATTCTCACTTACTAGCAGTAATTAAAATTATTGTTGTTATTATATTAGCTCTACTGAATGAAGAATATGACATTTACTTTGGGTCTGCCTGATTTTTACTAAACCAAATATCAGTTTTCTGATTCATTATATACACAGAGAAATGAATTAAAACCATATACCATCTAATAACCAGAATGTTTCTTCTATTAGAAAATGTTTTAACAGAGTTCAAAGTTTTCAGAAGAAAAGTATATAAAATATGTTAATAGTCACTGACTTCTCTTTACTGATATTCTAGTTTCTAAAATCATTATTAGGGTCTTCAAAAATAGTTTCACTCTTAGTAACTAAGTTTCAAGGTCCCATACATTGTTTGCAGATACATTTATGTGCATCTGCTCACATAGCAGCTGTGCCATTCTGCTTTAAATTACAATTAAAAATAATAAATTAACTCTTTGCACTCAATTAATTAAAAAGGCTTGGCATATGAGTACTAGGTCAACTGACTAGAGCCATCATTACCCGACTAAATTAATTAGTCTAAAGATTGGACTAGAGGATTCAAAAGTAGCACATTGCTACTGAATTTATCTGAAATTATCTGCTACTATTATTCAGATGTATTTTCCTGCCGTTGCTATATAGATAAACTCTTCCATCCATTCGCTTCCTCAAGAAGTAAGAAGCTTTGAGAGACAGATATGTGAGCGCGTTGTAATGATTCCAAAAACAAAAGAGACAATGGGAAGAGACAAAGAAAAAATGCACAGGGGTGAAAGCCTAGAATCTGGGACTCATTACTTCATATTTCCTGATATTTTGTTTTTTGAAAATTATCAGCAGGATTTTCAAAGATGTTTTCACTTTTATCAGAGGCAGAAAGATTCTGCGTATGAGGCTAGTTTGCTGTTTGGTACATACATGGTTGTTCCAGATGGCATCTCAAACACAGTAAACTACAGCAATAAAGATGAGACTCTGGCAAAGGGTACCTAAGTCCTAGAAAGAGACAGAAAGGAAACAGCAATAAAGGCACACAAAGAACATAAATAACCAAGAAGGCGAGCTCATTCTTATTAACTATAATAAAGAAAAAATAGGAGTAAATTCACCCAGAAGTGAAATTTTACAGTGACAATTATAAAATAACTATGAAAAATACAGAATGGACTCTCGAAAAGGGCAAGATAACGTATGTCCATGGATTGGAAGGACTCATAATTTTGCAATGTTTTTTTTTTTTTTTAACTACTCAAAGCAATTTACAGGTTCTGTGCATTGCTCCTCCTAATGGTTTTTCTCATAAAAAATGGGAAAAAAAAAAGAATGCTAATACTCATGTGAAATCATGGGCACAAAGGAGTCCAGCAAAGCCATGATAACACCCAACCTCAAATCCAACTCAAAGGATGTAGTGACCAAGGTAGCATCTCCATTTAGGATGTGGGAGGCCACTGAGATGGATGCAGGGTGCAGGCGTCAGGAACACAAAAGCTGAGGGTTGTAGCACATATGGCAATTAATCAGAAGTAGTTGATGGAGATGACAGTATTCTAGAAAAATTAAACACTATAGTTTGTTTTCTTTAATTATTAAGATTAAAATATAATTACATAATTTCTCCTTTCCTTTTCTTCCCCTCCAAACCCTTCCATATACCCCTCATTTCTTTCAAATTCAAGGCTCCTTTTCATTGATTATTGTTATATGAATATAGGTATACATATATGTATATGCATACAATTATTCCTAAATACAGCCTGATAGGTCTGTAGAATGTTACTTAGTTTCTGTGTTTTCAGGACTGCGAATTTGGTATTGGAAAACAGTTTGTGTGCTCTTCCATGGAGAGCACCCACTCTGTATACCCCTCAGTTGCCCATAGTCCTTTGTGTATGGTCGAGGGCTCATGGGCTTTCTGTATCACTGTAAAAATGGAATTTCATAAGCAGTTTGCCGCCTATAGTTTCCCACTGAACTTACAAAAATCAGCATTATACATCAAATAATCTTCTCCTTTAGAGAAATTTCCATAAATAAGTGAATTTCCTAATTGCAATTCAAAGGAAATGAGGAGTTTGGTTTTTTAAAAAATATGATAATAATAATAATAATAATAATAATAATAATAATAATAATAAACACCTCATTATTGCCTCCTAAGATCCTAGTGGTATGCTAAGGATAATTAAAGATAATCATTTAAGCTCCAATAAAGGAATAATTAACAACTGAAAATGATTAGATATATAGTGTGTTGATAGGCTAAAGCTAAACTTCCATGCCAAGTTTCTTAGGAAATTTTTCATTTATTTCTGTTAGTTCCATGTAACTAATAGTAATGCTTTTTTACTTTCAACAGTAACTAAGTTTGGAAAATACATGACATATAATGATTGTGAACAAAGTAGGTTTCCATGAATGCTGCTGCCAAGAAAGCATTCCTGTGGCCAGTGGTGTCTGCAGTAGAGTCCAATGGTAGGGTAGGATTCAGTGAGGACAGGAGCTGAGGTAGAGGTTGTCTTAGGGTTACTACTGCTGTGGCGAAACACCATAACCAAAGCAACTTGAGAGGAGAGGATTTATTAAGTTGATGCTTCCACATCACAGTTCATCATCAAAGGAAGCCAGGATAGGAACTCAAATGGGAGCAACCTGAAGGCGGGGACTGATGCAGAGGCCATGGAAAAATGCTGCTCACTGACTTGCTCTTCACAGCTTGTGAATCCCACAATGGGCTGGGTCCTCCCATCAGCCACTAACTTAAAAATACCCTACAGGCTTGAATGCAGTCCTATCTTATGGAGGCATTTTCTCAACAGGATACCTCTGATGACTCCAGCTAGTGTAAATCTGACATAAAATTAGCCAGAGGTGAATGTCAAACACAGCCACATAATACCCACTGAATGATCACCATGTCCACGATAGTGAAACCTACTCATTTATTTTATTGTTCACTCAGTCAACAAATATTCCTTCAGTGTATACATTGTACAAAACACTATTTAAACATTGGCCACACCAAGTGAGCTTCTTAGAAAAGACGTACTCCTCATGAAGCATATTTCTGTGGAGCATAAAGGGAGGGATTTTTAAAGTAAATATCAGAAGCCATTTTTTTCAGACTATTTTATCTACTTTGAAGGATGCCTGGAGGTGAGATATGTCAATGAGTAAGTGGAAAGTGGCCATTTATAGACAAGGACCTCCAAAGACCTGCACCATGTCTCTGATATGAATACAGAGAGGAAACTAACTCAGAAATCAAGTAGTGAAGCCTTTCAGACCTAGAGAAAAATGATGTTCAAGGTTTTGGGGTAGGGGTAAACTTGGTTTGTGGCTGGCAGTAAAGGTAAGGAAGACAAGATAGAGCATTGGTCACTGTCGAGAATTTGTAAGCGCAATGGGGGACTGTTTGGACAGTATATAATAGAACAGAGTAGCATAAATGAACCAACTCTTAAAATTATCAGTCTGTTATGGCAGTCATGTGGAGAAAAAAGAAGAATTGCAAGGTTGATAAGGCCCCAAGGGATGAAAGTTAATTAGACCGAGTGGTGGCAGAGAAAATGGATATGACTCAGTGGAGTCAAACATATTTTGAACTAAGTTCACAGGGTTTGGTAAAAGTCATCTGGGGGTGAGAAGGAAGTCTATGAGTAGTAGAGAGAAATGATGAATAATTCCTGAAATATTCCTAAAATTCAGTGTGTGGTAATAGACATGCAATTATTGAAATGTAAGCACAGCCCCACTTTTAAGTGCCCATTCATACTTTGATCAAAGAGCAAATAACGTTGACAAAGGGAAATGTAGATTAATAGCATGAACTCTTAGAACAAAGCCACTGTCAAATTCATTGTTTCATCTCCTATGATGCTTAAATGTGCCATAAACACTGTAAAGGTGCAAGAAAATTGCATTGAATTAATGAATGGAAATGATTGTGAATGATCTCAGATGTATAAAAAAAAGTCCAAAAGAATAAAGAATAACTTTGATTGCCACACAACCAATTTATCTGGTGTCTCATTTATTGTTTATTTGCTCCTTTAACACATATCAGTTTGGTGCTTCATTTGTGGCACTCAGCATGCTCAGCATAGATATAAGTTATATAATGATGGAATATACCAGCAGAGGGAGAAAAACACAAAATGTCCATAGATGGCTAATGAAAAACTATTATGATATGGATAGAAGTAAGGATCTTCTATGAAGAAGATTCCTTCCTTCCTTCCTTCTTTTATTTTTGCCTTCCTTCTTTTTCTTTGGTGGGGGAGGAGAAGAGATAGGGTCTCACTATTTAGTCCATGTTGGCATCAAGCTCTACACCTCTCTGCCTCTTGTCTTATGAGTGCTATAGGCTGAAATTATGGAGCAAAGTGCAAAATGCACCAACTTAGCTATTGTAAGATCATATAACAACCCCCCCCCTCACAAAAGCCCTGCTGGCCAATGGAAAGAGGGACGGCCTGTGGTGGGAGGCAGCTGAGAGGCTGCAGGAGCAGCTCTAAACCCTGACCAGTGGGGACAGCATGGGTACAGGAGCAAATTGCACCTTGGCTGTTGGGAGTCAGACTGAAGAAGGCCAGTCCAGACATTTTGTCTAGTGAAATTTTCTTAACAAGTCTAGAGATATAATGTGATTTGAATAATTCTCTTTGAAAAGCTTTAGTTCAAAACAGGGGAAAAACAACAAATAAAAGAAGTCATATGTACATGTTTGGTATTTGGCATACGAATTCAAATATTTAGATAAAATATGGGGGTGTCTAAGATAATCTGGCCCCAACATAAACTTTCTATAATTTTACTATCAACAAAGGGCCAAGTTTTTGTTATTATTATTATTATTGGTAAATTTAATTCCAAAATAATGATTTTCTTCCATTTTAAGAATAACATATGATCATTCTTTTAAAAGTTAGGAAATATAAGACTGTAAGGATGGCTCAAAGGGTAAAGTTGTTTTCTGCTAAGCCTGATGACCTGAGTTCCATCCTAGGACCCACAATGAAAGGGAGAACCTACTCCCACAGGTCCTCTGACTTCAACAGGAAAGCCATGGCAGGCACAGCCACCTAACACACACACACACACACACACACACACACACACACACACACACACACACACAATGCCAAAAATAAAAATAAATAAATAAAATGAAATTAGAAAATTATCCTAATTTTTTAATAGTAGAATCATTTTGACAAATTAAGTAAAGATATCTTGGAATATATATCTAGTATTAAGAAATTCGGATTATCGAAATGACCAATATCCTAGAAATACTTTTTCTTGCTCACATGTGAGGAACAGAATAGAACAAAACATCATTTCCTTTGCCTGGGAATTAAATGAAATCACAGTATGCTAAGTTGCACATATTTTTCATTAGCACTTAGCTACCGTGTCAGTGCTAACATCCATTTATCTCATGCATTTTCCCCCCTTTACAGATAAAACTTTCAAATGCTTACATTTCACTGCCTGTTGGTTGATTGGATAATTTGAACATCAAAGGAAACTTTCATTTAATTTAAGCCGTAAAGTTGTCTTTTGCTTTATTAACTCTCGATCAATAAACAAGCAATTTGGAAATGTAATCAGGAAATGCTTCCGATTGGCTGACAATGTATCAAAGCCAGGCTTCAAGGCAACAGCAGGCTGTAACAAGCAGTTTATTACCAGTAGCTGTTACTGACATTAGTCAAAACCAAGAAAGATAAAATGGAATAAGAAATGTAATGCTGGCGGAGCCTTGGGCGCTGTGTTCTCTTCTTCCTTTTGAAAACTGCAAGTCTGTCTTTGATATGATAACAAATATAAACTGTTTAAAAACAGCAAATGCAGAAAAAACTGAGCCTAGCCTGTCATGGAGTTAATCCATTCCAGAGTGACACACAAATAGGGTAACATCCAGCAGATATATGTTATGGAAATATTTTGAATTGGATTTACATGTAGTGAGCAAATTGGAACTTTTGATTTTTACCAGATATTGTAATATGCGTGTTCTCATATTAACGGAATGTAATCCTATTTGAAGATAATGAGTTTTCAACAGGCTTTGCAATTGGAAGCTACGTTGGAAAAAAAATACTTAGTTTTTAACTAGAGAGAGGCCAAGAGAATTGGACCCTAAATTTGCAAGGTAGTCTCACTCTCTATCCATCAGAGCTGCATGTTATTTTGCCCTTGGGTACTGCTGACCAAGAGATTTCTGGGATTGATGGGTTTTAGGCTTTCCCCCACTTTTATCTCCAAACTGTCCATTGCCATGGGCAACAGCAATGCACGGAGCACTTGACAGGGATTTTTCTGTGCACACATCACTCCTCTCGGTCATTCTAAACAGCCTATGCATATCTTCTTCTGTACAATTAAAAAGGAGCAAGACGGGGACATTTTCTTTATCTTTGTCGCTCTGAAAATTCTCTCAGATACTAAGTATGGGTTTCCAGAATTAGTTTTCATTGCACTCAGAAAATTATAACCCACATTGATAGCAAACTCAAATATACTTAGCACAAAGGAAAGACTTTTTTTTTAAAAAAAAGGGGGAATTGTATTTTACTATTATTATTACTCTCAGAGGCAGCTTGGCCTTGGCCCATTCACTGTGCTTTTCATCACCATGCCAGGAGTTTCCCTCATCAAGGCAGAGATCTCTATATCACAAAATAAAAAGGTAATATATTGTTTGATGGAGCGTTGCTGTAGGGGCCCTGTATAAAAATTAGTCCATGAGACCTTGCTGCTGGAATCCACCATGATTACAGAGCACAATCTGTATATGTTTTTCTCTTGGGGCCAGGCTCATCAGTTAGAAGTATACTTTTAAAAAATAATCTGATGAGTACCTGCCCTGTTTGCCCTCCATATATAAATATAGACAGTGAAGCATTCTAAAGGCCTTTTAGCAAGGGCTTACCTAATGGTGCATGGTACTTAATCTGGTAGGTGATATTTCAATCTTTATTTCATTTGTGGTACAACGGATGTGATACACATCTTGAAACACCCCCTCTGTACATTCTGCTGCTCAGTTCTGAATGTGTGGTGCAATTAAAGTCCATGCCAGGGTAGATTCATTGATGTTCCCATTGTTAAAGTCTTCTCTAGTGATAAAAAGCAAGCCCCTTGTGTTGATCTGGTGACATGGTTTTTTACTGATAACTGCTTGTGAATAGATTGACATAAGGTAAGAAGTTTCACTCACGTGACATATCACAAGTATTAGGAAAATTAGTTTCTTTCATGGTTTCAATTCAAAGCTCTTGCACAGCACTGCCACCCAATTCACAAGAATCATCAAGAAAAAGTTCATTATGATTATTGTTGTAAGGTACTTGGAAAAGCACATCTGAAATAAAATGAACATGACATAGTTGATTCTGATGTCTTAAAAGCCACACATCTCTTAAACTGTAAGACAGCACTCCAATGACAGGTGGATTTTTTTTAAATCAGGTTATTACTCAAAGAGAGAAAGAAATATTTCAGTGTGTTCATGTGTCTCACCAAATTTCAAGATGTTTGTTCTTTCAGAAGCAGCAATAATAAAAGTCTCCCAGGCTTTGCAGGGAGAGGCTAAACAAGCAGTTCAGACTCAGGAAAAGCCATTTCATGAGAAGCAAGTATTTGCCTCCCATGTGTTAAACATGGAGAAATAGACAGGGCTTCCACGTGCCTAGCCCTCTCTTGTTTTCTATATTCATTGTGCGTGTAACTTAATAACCACCAATATCAGTGGGAATATGTGAAAACCAAAGGATACTTTAAAATAGATTCATCATTCATCTACTAGCACTGAAAGAACAAAGAAAGTCAGAATTTTAATACTTTGGAAATATTTTTTTTTAAGATTGATAGCTCCCCCCACACACAAAGTATGTGAAGTTATTTATATAATCTGAAGCTTAATGTCTCTAAGACAAAGTGTAGAGCCATCAATGTTTTTGGAAGGGAATCATTAGATATTACGAGAAGAGTACTTCCAGTGTTTGAAAGACCAACAACTGGTGGTGTGTTGCTGGAGAGAGAACAGAGGTGTGTGTGGTGTCATTCATTAGTTCTAGAAAATTACATGGCTTTTCAGAGCTTTCACTGTGCTTAATAGAGAGTGAAGCCATTTTTTTATGAGAGTGGTCTGCCTGGGATAAGTAGGAAGCAATGGCTATGAAGATTGCTTTGTAATAGTTATCACTTACATATATAAGAAATGAAAAACATTGCCAGGAATATTAGAAGCTCCTTATAGTATTCTGTTTTGTTTCATTTTGATGAAAAAATATGATGACACAGTAAGTCAGTTTTAGACTCCAGAAGGCCAGCTCCACCCATCCCCCCCCATCCCTTGAATTATAACCAAAAGGACCAAGGTACAACCAGGCTGCATCTTCTAACTGACATGTGACACATCCAGTTTCTGCAAGACATGTTGTGAATATGTGCAATAGCTTACAGCACAGCACACAATCAGTGAGAGACGGAGAGAGGCTGAATACTCAAAAATTTAAAACCATAGAAGACCTGGACCTCAGGGCAAGGGTGACAGTTCAGCTAAGTCCTTTTTTTTTTTTTTTTTTTTTTTTAACCCAGACAGGGTTTCCCTTTGTAGCTTTAGCTGTCTGGCCTCAAACTCATAGATTGCCTGCTTTTGCCTCCCAAACACTAGGATTAAAGGAGTGTGCCACCACTGCCTGGCCACAGCTAGGTTCAGAATCAAAGCAAACCTGTAAAAGAGGGTACTCTTTTCCTGTAATGCAGAGATGGAGAAGAGAGATTGGAGAGAAGAAATGAAATTTACTTTTTGGAAACTGTATATTGAAAATTCTAAGTAATCCAGATTCAAGTAAATAGGATTACCATAAAAGCTGTTCAAAACATGTGAACAGTGGTTAAGACAAATGCTCAGTAGAAATATAAAGGAGGCACTCACCAACATAGCAGTGTCAAAGATCACCTAAGAGACAAGACAAAAAAGATAGTCAAGAAACTTGAGGTTCCTTGAATGGAGAGGTCAGACTGGTAGATAAGGAAAGCCTATGAGGGACAGTGGGAAGATGTCACTAGTGGGCAAGCAGGAGTCCCACAATAGAGCACACTTTTAAATAGATCATATTAAGACTGTCCAGACATGCTTGAGTAGTTTTGAGAGACCAGGGAGAGAAATCTAGAGTTCATTGACTGTGGCTTTTCTGGATGACAAGAGGGATAACATATCAGACTAAACTTGATCATGTACAGAATGAGAAATTCTCATTGCACACAAAATGGCAAGAATGTAATAAGGTAATTTTTTCTTTGGCTTCTTTATTTTTCTTTCCCCCTCTTTCCCTTCACTTCTGTTTTTCATTGTCTTTATTGTGTTACATACTTGATTATTTGTTTTCTTTTTGTGTGGAAGTAGGGGTAATACCCAGGCACTCATATGTGCAGGCAAGTACTCTGCCACTGAGTCACACACGAAGTGCTGGTTTCCTTTTTGAAATTACAGAAGCTGGAAGAGGAGGTTTCTGTGCTGATGAGAATGATCTAATACATGTGGATTGATACCACAACATGAAACAATACCAGATCATTGCCAAAAAGTACCAAAAAAAATAACAAGGGAAATAATGGTATTTCAGAGAGGAGCCACATGCTTCATTGGACAGGAGAAAGAGATGATTAACAGTGGCAACTCTCATATATACCATAGCTACTGGTGTGTGTACACATGCATGCATGTGCAAGTGTTTGTGCTGTATAGCAACAATCATATGTTGAGTGAATATTGGCAACAAAATTAAATTCATAGAAGAAAGACATTAAAAACTGGATAGCTTTGACTCTAAATGTCTGAGTTATAACCACAGCTGAGCAAATGCAGGCTCTGCTCATGTCTAGATTTCAGGACAGACTTGTGTTTGCAAAGCAACCAATTATTAAGACAAGACTTACTATCACTTATCCTTAGCATTTATTACTATAAATGAGTCATAGTCCATACAGTGTTGGATTCCCTTTTAGAGCTTATGTAGTTTTGAGTTTAGAGTTCATGGGTTTTGAAATACTTTATTTGTTGCTTTTCTTGTTTCTGTGTCAAAATTCTTGACAAAAGCAACTTAAAGAAGAAAGGGTTTACTTTAGTACAATTTGAGGATATAGTCCATCTTGACAAGGAGGCCATGGTGACAGGAGCAGAGGTGGGTGCTTCAACACCTTGCCTCTTTAGCCAGGAAGCAACAGATGAATGGGTACAAAGTTTCCTCTCATCTTTCTATCCTGTCAGGGACCCCAAGCCAAGGAATAGGCCCAACCCATATTTAGAATGAGTCTTCCCATCTCAGTTGATTCAGTTTAGGAGCCCCCTGACATATGTCTGCAGAGGTTTTCTTCCTAGCTCATTTGGTCCACCAATCAATTTATCTGTTTCACCCATCACCACCATAATAATATGAACTTCTTTTTTTTTCCTTTTTTGTGGCACTCACTTTTGTACTCACAGTGAAGAAGCACTGCAGATGGGGAATACTCTTAGTGCCTTAGCCCATATCCAAGTCAGGACACCAGCAAGCTGTATTTTTGCCATCATGAACTCCCAATATATAAAACTAAAAGCCTTCTTCACTTTAACAATGACCTTGAAATCAAAGTAACAACCACTAATCTTGTGCAATTAAGTTATAAGTTCTATAAAATTAATCCTTGAATGGATTACTTTTTAACACTCCATGTAACAGCATGGGAGATTTGTAAAATGCCCTATTACTACATATTGCATTATTATAGTGACCTTGAAATAAGGCCATTTGTGTTACTGTTGAGATTAAACGGGACACCTTCTTAGGGAACATCAGTTTTATTTGAAACCACAATTTACAGACCAAGTGAGGTTATTCAGAAGTGACATTAGTGAGGGTTTTCCCAAAAGTGTCATAAACATGACAACCATTTCAAGGAACTAGTAAAGAATACTATTTGCTATTGATGTAATTCAATGTTTCAAAAAATTATGATTTTAGAAAATCTCCATTTATTACAAACATCTTGGCAACTCCCTAATGTTTAATGGCTTTTCCAAAAATTTAAATATTATATGCTGATCTGTTTTTGTATTTCAAAACTGTATATGGTATCAAAGAGGACTATATGGTGAAGTGTAGTTGGTAGTTCTGTCCCACCTGGTCCCATAGCCATTTAGCCCCAAATAATCACACTGGGGCTTATATAAATTATAAAATGTTTGGACAATGGTTCAGGCTTCTTATTAGGTAGCTCTCTCTTAGTTATTAACCCATTTATATTAATCTAAGTATTTCCACATGGTCTTGGCTAACTGGAGAATGTTCCAGCATTTCAGTGACTACATGGCATCTCTCTGGTGGCCTCTCTCTGCCTCCCTCTTCCCAGAATTCTCTTACTCTGATAGCCCTGCCTATACTTCTTGCCTGGCTACTGGCCAATCAGCATTTATTCACCAACCAATACAGAATGACATACTCCGTAAGTGAAGAGGAATGAAGTATAATGGTATACATTATTTCATATACTTAATAAAAAGTAGTAATTTTCAGTTATGTAAAAATGATAACATACTTGACACCCTTTTAACTACATATGCATATAAAGTTAGATTGGCTCCATGTAATTGAGCCAATGCAGTTTATGCCATGACATGGAAGTTTGGATTACATAATAATGTCTTCTATTAGCAATAAATGAAATAGATTTGCAAAATCTTCAGAGAGTTGGGGATAAGAAAGAATGGAGAGTGGGTGGTCATCAGAAGAAACACCTTTTTCAAAAATATAATAAATGTTATAAGAGATACTTGATTTGAATAAATGATTTAAGAGATTATTGAACACTGTACAATGTACACATGTATTAAAGGAGTACATGCT
This sequence comes from Cricetulus griseus, assembly GCF_003668045.3. Classification (NCBI taxonomy): domain Eukaryota; kingdom Metazoa; phylum Chordata; class Mammalia; order Rodentia; family Cricetidae; genus Cricetulus; species Cricetulus griseus. Next base: position 210,850,034 of record NW_023276806.1, read on the forward strand.
ACCCAATAAATATGAGCACTGTATGTTCCAATTAAAAACCATGAATTTTTAAAATGTAAAATTGCACCATTCTCACCTTTTGGAAAATAGATTTGTTTTGTTTTGTTTTTCATTAAAAATAATGTTCATCATGCTCAGCAAATGATGAATGCTTGTAAATCCACCATTTAGGAGGTTGAGGCAGGAGAATTTGTTCAAGGGTCAGACTGGTATGTATAGCCAGAATATGTCCCAAAGATAGATGTTTATTTATTACATGAAATATAGATAATATTTGAAGTGAAGTTGAATCACAAATGTTTCATATAGTTCTGCTTCTAAATTCTTATGTTAAGTGCTGTTAGATAAAACCCACACTGAGGTTTTTACATTTTTTCAGATCCTAAAGGAGTTGAAAGACTGGAAATTAGAAATTCATAGCCTTCCCACATTTTAACAATGTATTGGGGAAAGGAGTGCATGAAATACACCATTGCCTTTATTTTTACTTTGCCATTTATTTTGTTTATTTTATGTTTGATTCCTACTGAAAATTATGTTACTCTACTAAGTAATTCTAATATATCCCATTTTTAATACAGTCACATTCTAAGCAAAGGCCTGCTATGTTCTGGTTGTCAGGAAAATGGATTAGCAATTTAACTTTGATATAACAAATGTCCACATATGTTCAACTGAAAATAACAGTCATCTGAAAGTCCCCAAGTCTCAGTGTGGTTTCTAATGTTCTTGCTTGGTCATTGGGAAGACAGTGAGAGTGGTCTTACAAGGAGTACAAGTATTTGATTTCTAGGCTAAACTCTACTCTTGATCACATTCTTCATACATACAAGGGCTGAAATTCCTTGTTTGTAATAATGACACAGATCCACAAATTTTTACTCCCTTATAGCAATTTGAATAATTGCAATTAAGAAATCACCAAATAGTCCAACCTAAAGTTCTCCCAATGAAAGGATTGAGCCAACAGAATCAATTTGTGTGAACCTTTGCCTTTGTTTATAACCTTTGCCTGTTGATTGCTATAAATAACTCTTACTAGGGTATTTTCTTCTCTTTTTTTTTCTTCAAGCTCCTGGTTTCTATCAGGAGTGGCCCATTTTCTTTATAATTTCACATGAGAAAAGCCAAAGAGTAGGTCTAGCAAGGCATGACTCTTGAAGCACCACAGGTCTGCCATTCAGGAAAACTGACAATAATTTTGTGGATCCCAAGTAATATTCTACTTCATGGGCTTTCTATATTTTTCACTTCAAGTTCATAAGGAATGTTTCCAAATGTTTTATTCACGGTGAGAGTTTGTAAATAGTACATACATACATATGGCTGAATTATCTTCCAAGTGTATCTTTATTAATAACTCTTAAATCAGGACATTTTTGTTATCTTGTAAGAAATCTGTATACATTTTACTCTTTCTACTGTGTAGTCTGATGCCTCTTTTCTTTAACACACCTCTATTTGAGGCTTGACCAAATTTTAAATTTTTTGCCAAATTTACTAAAGAAAATAGCATTTTATACCATACTAACTTGATTTTCTTGGTTACTCTTTGTACTCTTTGTTAATAAAAGAAAAGCCATGCTGTTTTTTTTTTCATTTATTAAAACCCATTTGAACTTTTTTTAAATAGATATTTCATACCCATTACTTCATAGGTTGTTCTCTCTGTTCTCTCTCTCTCTCTCTCTCTCTCTATATATATATATATATATATATATATATAATATATATAAATCACACACACACACACACACACACACACACACACACACACACACACACACACACACACTGTGGTGGTTTAAATAGGAATGACCCTCATAGGCTCTACATATGGTTGCTTAGAGTGAAACTACTTGACAGGGATTAGGAGGTGTGACTTTGTTGGAGTAGGTGTTGCCTTGTTGGAGGAAGTTTGTCACCTGTATAGCCTCAGGGGTATCAAATACTCAAGGCAAGCTTTTGTATTTCTTGCCTTCTTCCTTCTGCCTACAGATCCAGATGTAGAACTCTCAGCTGCTTTTTTCAGACCGTGTCTGCCTGCATGCCACCATGCTTCCCACCAGGAAAACTGTGGATTAAACCTTGGAAACTATAAGTTATCCACAATTAAATGTTTTCCTTTATAAGAGATGCTGTGGTCATGGTGTCTCTGAAGAGCAGTGGAATGTTGATTAACACACACACACACAAACACACACATGCGCACACACACACACACACACACACACACACACACACACACACACACAGAATCTATATGTATTTATACATACATGTTACTTTTATTACTCTCTGAATTACAATTACAATTCTCCATCTTTTTTTCTTTTTATAAAGACTTTATGCAAAATGTTTCTGTTTAAGAAGATACTTTAAACTTTTTAAGAGGTTCAATCTATCAATATATTATGTATAACTTTTTACTTTTATCTTGCTTATATACCTTAGTCAATTTTGTGTGTAACAATATCTAAGCTTATTCTAGGTCTTTAATGATTTGTGCTCAAATTTTTGAACTAACTAAGACTCATTTTGAATAAGGAGTGAAATAAAGTTCCACTCACGTCTTTTTCCAAATGACCGGTCAGTTGTCTCAATACCCTTTATTGAATAATCCATCTTTTCCATGATGCTTTGAAAGGCTACCTTTATCATATCCTAAGTGTATATGTTTTTTCCGTCTTACCTCTATGAATGTAGAATTAAATGTGAAGGATTAGAAACTATGAACAAAAATTATTAAATAGAAAAATTACTTGTTAAAATATATTAGGAATAAAATAAAATAATTTTAAGAGTACAACTAAAAGTGGACCATTGTTTTTTCTATCTTCTTGGGCAGTAAGGAGAGAATTTATATTTGTTACCTAAGCCATAGTCTATTAGAAATATTTTACTACATCTCGTACCACTTGTGCAAGTAGTGCAAGTAGTGTAGATGGTCATGACCTAACATTTTTTTTCTAGATCAAAGTCCCTTTGTGGTATAGGAAAATCTTAGACTTCATAGGAATATAATACTAAAACAGTAATTCATTGCTAAGATATTAAATATTTCACCAGCAGCATAATTATTTCCTGTTTCAATAGTCTGTTTTCATGGAAAGGGCCATTTTTAATTGCCATTGGAAAGGATAAGATTTTCTGTGTCTTGAAAGCCATGTACAAAGAGTGAGATACACTGGTGTTACACATGCAAACACCTTCTTGCTATTTTGCTCCTTCTTGAGAAAAGGTTTCAAAGTCAAAAGCATATGAAGCTTTCAGAGAAGACATTTCTTTAAATGTGGGGTTATGGATTGGTGCTTCTAGGGTCCCAATGACAAGGTGGGTGAGAATTTGGGTCCACTTTTCTGTACTCTGAACAGAACCCATCACCTCATAAGCACTGTAGTAACTGAAAATTCAAGACTCTGAGCAACACTGAGGACATCAGGGGGAATATTCCTTTCTCGTGACACTAGCACTCCTGTTCTGGAGGGTATTCATGGCAGATGCATAGAAAAGACTTGTCACAAACTAATGAAGCTCAATAGTTCCATTAAACACTGTCTTCTGGTTACCCAGGAGGGACATATTTGTAGGACAATGGGGAAAGACAGGATAACAAGCCAATGTCCTGTTACTTTCCAGTACAGGCCATTAATAGGCTAATACATGGAGCCACAAATATTTGGACAGGATAAATCATTTCCTATAAAATTACTCTCTAATAACACTCTAAATTATTGACCTTCTTGGAACGAATGCTTTAAAATTTCTCAGTTTAGCAAAAACTTGCAAGAAATACAACGTTTGAAATTTAGAAATCAGATCTAGTAAGAGGATAACTGATTATTGAAAAGCCTTTCTGGTGCCAGGTGATATTTTTACATGTTTTTAAAAATGTTTTAATCATTATTTCTAAAACATTATCTTTGTTAATTCTTTCAGAATTTCATAGAGTGAATTTCTATCACCACTCCCTACCCCAGTTTGATCATTTCTTAGCATCACATCTCTGAAACAAATATCTCACCATTTTTTTTTTTTTGGTGTTTATTTTTTATTGACTGGATTTTCTTTTCCCTTTGCTCTTTTTTTTCCCATTTTTAATTTTTCTAAATTTCATTTTACATTCCAAACACAGTTCTCCCTTCCACTCCTTCTACCACTCCCATCTCCCCCGCCCCCCAGCCCACTCCAGTCCACTCCTACTCACCAGTAAGGGCTCCCATGAGGAGTCATCACAGTCCGGCACAATAGGTTGGGACAGGGCCAGGCCCCTCTCCCTTTCTTTAAGACTGAGCATGGCATCCCACCATAGGGAATGGGCTCCAACAAGCTAGATCATGTTTCAGGATTGTATTGTGGTCCTACAGGAGGCTCAGAGTTACAAATACTCTGCTCAGATGAACTGGGGTAAAGCTTAGGGCCAACACCACATGCAGGTGCTTGAAACCCAGGAGCAGTATTGCTTGACCTAAGTAGGAAGGGAAAGTGGCTGAAATAGGCTGGAACCTGTATCTATTTTTTGTGTTAGGTTCCCTGGAGATCTGATAAGCTTTCTTCTTCTTAGGAAGAGCAAGAGCAGTTAAGGAAAGGACTTCACTGTGGACAACCAGAGAGTTTTCTGATGAAGCACTCTGTATTTCTCCTAAGCCTAGTGGCACAGAGTGGAAACAAAGTCCAGGTGCCTTCCCCATAAAAACTTGAAGCAATTCTTAAAAATAATCAGCATCTCGATGGAACTAAGATTTGTGCAATCTGAAGAATTATTCAGGACTAACAGAGGGACCATTCTGAGCATTGTTTTATTAGAATGTTGATAAAACAATTATTTTTAAGAACATGCTTCTCAACTGTTAACTATTTTCAAGGCACCCCAAATTAAATCATATGTTACTTAAAGGACATAGTCAAAGTTGGAAGTATTTAAAGGGAATATCCAAAAACAGAGTATGGATATTTGATTAAATCAAGTAAATACTGAAACAGGTTAGTAGTAGTCTACCTAAACATAGGTGAATGACTAGGCAAGTGTTGTTTATTCTGTGTGTGAGTTACCTTTTGATAAAGTAGTTATCAGTGGAACACAGAGGAGTTCTATCAGAAGAGTGCATTTCTCCCTGAACAAAAAAAAGCATCATGATGGAATCAACCCAAATCAAACATGGGCGCTTCAAATAGAAGCACATAGTCAGTCTTAATGGACTTAGGAGATTTTACTTTTAAAAAGGCTAGAAGCAGTTGTTAAAATAGTTTTTGCTTGAAAAGCTTCGGGAATCTTAAGGTATCTCCTACTCTACACTACAGAGCATGGAAGAGAGCCATGGACATTCTTGTCTGTATTGAATCAACAGATTAAAAGACTCAGCACTCCAAATGAGATTTTAACAATAGTGTGTTGAAAGAAAATGTCCTCAGAGAAAACAATTTTTTTCCAATTTTAATATTGCTGAAGACTGAGACATTAGATATGAATGTCAAAAGAGATTTAAATTTACCATTGTTATGTTATGGTTGTTTCATCTTGGTTTCTCCAGGAATCTTCTATGACAAAAATCCATGGTTTGAGTGGTCTGCCTAAAGCTAGTTTTCTCTGAGGCACATCTATTTCCACAACACAATTTAGTACGTATGCTCCATGAATCTTCAACATGTACATGGCCTGGTGGCATTTCTTCTACTGAAATCTCTGTCATAATCTTTAGAAGTGGGTTCATTTCCCAAATGCCTGCTTATGGGCTTTGCAAATGTCTTTTCCACATTTAACTGCACAATTGGTCATTTGATTACAATGGTACACACAATGAGCCTTGCCTACAAAGGTAGGGCCACCTTGGACCATGTGATCCACAATGCAGAGCCCGAGAGCAGGCCCACTACTCATTAAAGCTCACAAGTTCCGGTGGCTCAGAAATTAATTCTTTCCAGTTCCTTCAGATATTTGGATAATGAACAAAAGAAGTTAAGTTTACACTGTGAAATTGTGTTACTTAAGAGACTAGGACTTCTGGAACATTCTCATTGTCAGCCTGCAAGGCAGTAACAAACCTCAGGGGGATAAAAAAACAAAAACAAAAACATAAACAAAAAGCAAGCAAACAAACAAAAAAACACTACATCTCCTGTTTCCCAAGATGCTGCATGCCTTTCTTCTTTATTTCTACTTCAAAAATACACTGGTTTTAAATGCGTAGTATGCTGTTAGTATCTCTTCAGATACCAAACTTACTTCACATCTAGTATTTTAAGACAGATGGCTATATAGTCAATTATTTTTTTTAAATAAGATACAAGAGTTAAGAAAGTGGCAACAACAGATGATGCCTTGTCTTCTAATTGCCATTGTAGATGATGAATTAGCTTAAAGCAAGCATGGGGATGAAGAACTATGAGCCACATCTGCATTCTCTCTGGACTTCAATGGAGCTCATACTTTACTTTCAGACATAAATGTAGGATTGACATGCATGGCACTGGCCTTGGTTCTTCTTTAATGCCCATTCCTCTCATGCCAAGTTTTTGACATTTCTTATCATGTTCCCGTAGTCACCAATAACAGAAGAACTCTTGCATCCCTGATAGATAATCAGAAAAGTAATCTTTTAAAATTAATTCTGAAATTGTTCCTTGATTTTTCTTTTCCCATTGCTTTGCTGAGTAACATCAGAATCTCAGAAGGAACTGTTTAAATCATGCTTAGGATGACCGTAAGTTAAAAGGATGGTGCGGAAATGGTTATTGAATCAGCACATTAGCTGTTAGCCATTCTATTTGCTTATTATACAATGGAACTGCAGTTTGCTTCATATTCTACAAAGGATGGGCCTGCTTTCTTCCCCCAAACAGTTAAAGGAATTAGGTGAGAAATTATTCCAAATGAATTGTACACAGTGAAGATTAGCCTGGCAGCAGAATATAGTTTCTGGAAAAAAAGTCATCAACACGCAGAGGTCAAATGCATTCTTATTGAATAATAAATTGGAGCACCAAATGCCTTATGCAGCAGCCCATTAGTATATATGATTCTTGTTAGCCATGTAGTAAGTATTTTAATTGGCTAGATATTTAGCTGGATTATTTGAAAGATGTCCAGTTTAATAACTCCACAAGGCAAAAGGATATGTTTCAATGGTCAGAACTGATACTTGTATAAAATATACAACAGGATGCTCTCATGAGTATCATGTTGTTATTATTGAAGAACTTTACATCTTAAAATGTTCTTTATGTGGACAATGTCACTTCATTCACACCACATATCTATCAGGAGGCATAATAGATGCTCAGAAATAATCTCTGTATCAAAATTTACCTAACCATACTATTCATAAAAAGAACCAACATTTTAGAGGCAATGTAGGAAAAAATCCTATTAACAGTTGACAATGATAATTACAGGTTAAAGTTTTGTTACTATGCTAATAAAGTTACCCATTATTAGAAATTTAAAATTATGAAAGGAACAGACAACAATCTCATATTTTTAGGGGACTGAGTGTGTTTCAAAAATCCAAAATACTCTCACTATGTGCTAAGTTTCCTCCCAAATAATTTGCTACCTGTTAGGGGATAATTATTATCCTAATAATTATGTAGTGTGTAAAAATGAACATGGAGATTCCTTTTTGTAAATGAAACATGTCTTGGGAAGAAGCAGAACATTTATTATTTTCCTGCACAACATTGCATTTCCATCAATAACCTTTTAGGGTCTCAAACTTGCACTTTGCCAGTACTATTTGATATAAGATTATGTTTTTGGTCAACCTGTAGTTGTTTTCTTTCAGCTCCAAATTATTATGCTATGATTCAACTCATGAATCTGAGAGTGTGGGTGTTAAATACTATGTGTTTCTCACATTTTGTGAATTATAATTAGGAGTCAAACACCCAAAACAGAACAGTATGTATCTGCTCAGCAAGAAACTAAAATACTCTGATTGGACAGTAAAAATGTCCACCAGCATGGATGCGTGAGTACCACTTCACCAAGTTCTGGAGGCAAGTGGACAAAGAAAACAAGATGAGCTAGTCAGCCAGAGACATTTGATAGTGTCGATGATTGACACCGTATGTTGTGAAAAATTACACAGCCATGTCTAAGTCGTTTACTTAAAAAAAATTAGCTATAAGTTAGTAAAAACAATAGAACAACATTTGTGCAAGCCTGAATTTAAACGAAAACCTTCCTTCTTCTCTTGTCTTTCCTCCTCCCTTTCCTCTGCCCGACTCCAAGCACACCTTTCCAGCTCATTACTGCAAATCATTTGAATTCCAGCACACAATGTCACCTGCTCTGTAATCTGATTACTTTATGGAGGAATTAGTATGTATATTTAATGTAGAAGGGTTTTAATCTTGATGAAAACAATCCTAAGGAACTGTGATAGGGCTGCTCATATGTCTGGCAGATATGCCAGTAACATGCTAATAAATGACAGCTGATTTATGTATCTGGATTCTTTTATTTATAAAAATAGCAAGTGGACTGATTTTTGATATTAATAATACAAGTGAATCCACTTTGATTAGACTTCTGTGGAGAGCTGTGCATATCCGGCATTACAATTAAATCTTGTGATGTGGAATGGGAATGACATGCTAATGAAGCAAGCCAGTGAGCCCGAACCAGGAGTGTCCAACATCATTATGGGATACCTTAGATGAAGAGTAATTATAAGAGGAACACTGAAATGTCATTAAAAATCTTCACTAAGAGATTTAACCTACTATTTCGTACTAATGCTGGATTTTTTTTTTTTTTTTATAGCGACATAGCTGAACACCAAGTTCTTTTTCAGAATTTACAGGGAAAGGTTTTGAGATAGGTCTGGATTTAAGAAAAGAAACAATCTAGTATCCTAATTTAATTTGCTGCATCAAAATTCAATGGTAGTATGTAATTGAAATCTCTTTTTAATAATTTCAGATGAATTAGCAATTAGGACTTGATCCGATTTCCATGAAATTTATTAAAATTGAGGGTTGAAGCCCTTGAAAATTTTTATTCTTTTCACTCCATTAGCACACTACATCTAGTCTAAATGACTCTGTCAGTTAGTAGGGTGCAGTCCTTGTTTATTTATGAGAATTTGTTTCAAGGAAGTTCAAAAGAGGTAACTAATGCATATTCATAGAATTATTTTATAATATATGAATCGAGACAATCCTCAAAGCTTTGTACTACCCTCAACTTCATGAGCAGATGTAATTCTGAACAGCCTTCACTAGGGTCCTGCCCTCATGTGACTCACTGTCTCCTTGACCTCTGTGAGAGGAAGACATCTTCATGTCAAGTGGCCACCGGGCACTGTTTGAAGAGGACATGAGGGGAGATGAAACAATGCCAACTCTGGACTACATAAAATGCAGATAGAACTGTTACTTTAACTTTGTAAATCCAGGAGCTAGAAACTACAGGAAAAAATACAATGGAAACCATAGTACCTATCACACTGCCATGGCGCCCAGCAGGAAAAACAGAGTGCTCCTCAGTGGCAAACAAATAAATTATGCACATGCTGAAAACCCAAAAGAAATATGCCAAGCATTTGTTCCCCTTCTCCAGGCGCTTTGTGAAGAACTGCAATTATGCTTAACAAAAACAGCATAGAACTAGTTGGCATCACTCTGAGACATAAATGTGTTTCCATTCCAAATATGTAGCATTTTTCAGAATGTTTGTATGTATTATGTGCAATTTGTTCAGTGTATCATTCTGGGAGAAGCAGGTCCTGGCTGGATAATTATGAGGAAGGTAAACAGTATTTTCCAACTGTGAGCTTCTATTTCTAAAGTTGGAGCAGAAAATTCTTATTATTTACCTTTTGTTGGAAATAGTGAGAACAGAGACCTCACCTATTTGCCTTCATACAACTTGATTTTTATAAATGAAATCTCTTCATTGTTTTACATCATGAAGCACTTAAATATATATATATATATATATATATATATATATATATATATATATATATATATATATTATACTGTGAATGAGTAACACATGACAGATCATGGGCAATACAGACAAGGGAAATAGAACACTGACTTCCTAGCATACTCACTAAGGAATCCTGAGCTTTCCTACATAGCAAGTATATTCAGCACATCTTTCCCTCCAAGTTTAGTGTAGAGGACTGGTCCATAGTAATGGTTCAGTCTGATGTTTTAAACTCAGCACTAGAAATCGACCCCCTGGTGTTGAAAGGCAGTGCGTGTGGGTTGTTGGATTAAGATGATTCCTGACCATCACAGTGTGAGCCAGGAATGGCTCAGATGGATGGCAAGCTAGAAAGGACCCAAGAGGCAGAGCAAAAACTAGTGAAAGCTCTGAATACTGTGTCTTCCAGGGACATGGGGAATGAATGACAGGAAAAGAAATGAGTTGAGAGAAAGTACTCCATGGCATTCAGGGCAGAAGACAAGGTAAAAAATAAAAAGTGCTCTAAGAATCAGGGCTTGGAGGAACTTACTTATTACAGTCTTCAACCCCAGTTCAATTCTGTAACTAATAGACAGCCATTGGAAGGTGTTAAGCCTAGGAAAAATATGAGTAGGTAGCCTTTTAAGTTAAAAACAACAACAAAAGTTTCACTCTCCTGCTTTCACCTTTATTTTATTTTATTTTTTTATTCTTTAATTACTACTCATATTTACATATACATCCTCCCATTTCCTTGCCCTCCCATCCTTCCATGTTCCCCACCAACCCTCCCAACCCACACCCCAACTCCTCCCCCGGGATAGTAAGGCCCTCCACCGGGGACCGTCAAAGTCCCTCATATCATTTGGGGAAGGGCCTAGGCCCTCCTTGCTGTATCTGGGCTGCAATAGTATCACTCCATAGGGAATGGGCTCCCAAAGTCCATTTATGCTCTAGGGATAAAGATTGGCTCCACTGTTAGAGGTCCCATAGACTGCCTTGAATAGCTGTGCATCTTGAGTGCTTTTTTCTTAGCTTTAACATATTTTGTTTCTGATATTTTAGTGACTATAATAAAAATTAAACATTACTTCTACAAATAACAACAAAGCATGTTGAGGAGTATTCAGCTGTTGTACTTCAAGCAATGCCTCCTCATTTATCCTGCAACACTGCTCTAGCTTTATTAATCTCCTTTACTATGTAGTGTGTGTGTGTGTGTGTGTGTGTGTGTGTGTGTGTGTGTGTGTGTGTGTGTGTGTGTGTATGTATATGTGTGGGGGTACATGTATACTCCCTTTTAAGACAGGGTTGATCAGTGAACCCTGAGCTCAGCAATTCAACCAGAATATAGCTACTCAGTGAAATTCATAGATCTTCCTCTCCCCACCTTCTCACCATGAGGGTTACAGGTACAGACTGCCATGCCTGGCTTTTTATATCAGTGCTTGGAATCTGAACTCCTGTTCCTATGCCTGCATAGCAAACTCTTTACTAATTAAGCTACCTACTTGGGCCCCATTAAGCCTTTTATGAAACAAAGAAACAAAGAAAGAAAGAAAGAAAGAAAGAAAGAAAGAAAGAAAGAAAGAAAGAAAGAGAAAGGAAGAAAAGAGAAAGAAAGAAGGAATGAAAGGGTGAAAGAAGGAAGAGAGAGAGAGAGAGAGAGAGAGAGAGAGAGAGAGAGAGAGAGAGAGAGAAAACAGAGAAAGCTAAACCTGAAATCATCAAATTCCAAGCCAGTGAATTTAGGCACACGTGTCCAATTTGAGAACATTTTTACAGAGAAAAGAAGGGATGTTTCTTCATGGGAAGGGCTACATATGTGCAGAGACTAATCACTGACATCTTCCTACCTGCCCATCAGCTGCCTTTAGCAAGGTCTCTTGTGAGCATTAACCATTTGTGAAACATGGATAGGACGAGGAGGCAGCAGTGGACAGACAACTAAAAACCAAAGACTAAGGAAGTCAATCATGAAAAATTAGAAAAAAATCAACAGTACAATTTTTAATGAAAAAAACTAACTCTTTGCTAATTGGTAGCCTTGCCAATGAGCTTCAAAATGTTACCTGCAAGACTGTGAAGTGCTCAGACATCTAATATTAAAAATACACAGCAGTTTTCATTGTACTTAGAGTTAACCTGTATAGAAATACACGCAAAGCCCCTGTACTGTAATGATAAATCTTTATGCCAAGCCTCCTGAGTTCTTCCTGAGTTCTGCCCTCCGCATTAAGACCCCAAATAATACACAGGGACTTATATTAGGTACAATGCTGCTGGCCAATGACTAATATTTCTTATTTGCTGGCTCTGTTTTAAGTATCACCCATAACAATTAATCTATATATTTTATAAACTTATCTTATTGAGGATGCCAGCGGAATGTGTCCTGTCTTCCTGGTGATCACATGGTGACTCAGTCTTTACTACATTTCCCAGAATCCTCCTCGACTCCTTGTCCAGCCTAATTTGCTTCATTATTGGCCAACAGTACTTTATTTATCAACCAATAAGACAAACATATACCTCCCCCATTACAGTACTTCATTTATGAAGGGAACACCAGTTAGCAGGACTTGTGTGATGTAACCTGCAAGCTTTGCTTCATTTGATTCTCCTTCATTTGGTTTTTTCCTATCTGGCCTGATTGACTGGAAGGTCCCAGGTAAAAGTTTCCAAGTCTTTGCTCTTTGATGGCAGAAACGGAAGGTAGAAAGGTGGTAGAGAACAGTGTGAGAACAGAAAGAAGAAGAGGGGGTAGAAACAAGATGTAAAAATTAGTCAAACGTCCTGGGGACAGTACAGCACCTGCCACCAGCCAACTCTTTCCTTCACCACACTTCAGTGAACGTGTTAGTGCGGATTATTTGGTCATATTTATTTTCAAGAGGATTGGCACTAAGAATATTCAGGCAGAAAATATTTGAATGGGGAACTGTATATCCAGGATCTGGTGGAGGCAAAAGAACCTTGCTTTGTTTGGAACCTTGAGATCTGGACATGCAATTGCAACTTCCTAAAGCTTTTTTTCACTCTCATGGTCAAGTAAAATGACAGTGGGGAACTCTAAAATGTAAAAAATGTAGTGATACATGGATAGAACAATTGCAAGTGTTTGCCTCTGGGGGGCGTGAGTGGGGACAATGTCACGTTGGATGTTATTGTTCACGTTGAATTATGTAAGGCTTTAGGAAGGCAGATCAAAATCAAACAGACATTGAAGAAAACAAGCAATGATTGCTGTAGTGTCGTTACATAAGGAATGTGTCGGTGATGTCCTCTCAGTCAAAGCCAAGGAAGGGAAGTAAACAGAGAAACATATTGCATGCTGCATGGCTCAAAGATGATCTGACCAGCCCAAACGCAAGCCAGAGTGTGCCCAGAGGCCGCAAGCTAGCGTGGTCAGAGAGAAGGGAAAACCACGTGTTCGTGGCACCTTAAGAATTCTCTCCGAGTCATCTTCGACCTCTCCTGACCACGCCCCCAGGGGCGTGGCCAGGCACACCTGTAGGGGCTGCTAGAAGGCGGGGCTACAGTGTCTCCCTACAGAAACACTTGGAAGAACTGGCTTCAACGCTGTGCAGACACAGTGCTGGGTTACATGTAGTTGCCTGATGACTAAATTGATTTAACAGGTAATATGTTTTATAGCATGGCCTGATGGCATGTACACTATTAGTGAACTCATCAGGGAAAACACCTAGAACATTATTCAGAAATGTCAAACTCCTTTAGTAAGGGCCACTTAGAACACAGTGACTAGGAGGGGCTCTCTTCAGATTTTCCACTCTTAGGTAGAGAGTTGCAAGGTAAATGTCTTAACTGTGATAGCCTAAAGTTGCCAGGGGCAGCTGAGGCTGTTTCTTCTGAATGCTCTCATGTGAATGAACAAAGTTTCCCCAGAGAAGAAATAAAAACTACTAGCTAACATGTCCAAAGGCATTTTCTCTTCTAGTAAGGCTATATTTAACACTGCTTTTTTTTTCTTCTAAGTCGATATGAGTTGCAAGCTTTGCTGTCCATGACCAATTCTGATTTACTAGGAAGAAAGTTGGACTTATAGTAGAAATAAGATAGAATAAGATATAAGAAATAAGATACTGTGAGTTTGGTACTAATGCAAAAAACCACAGTAAAAAGAAATAAAGAAGTTGTTAAAGGTCTTATCGTGTAAATGATAACTGGTCTCTATGGTACATATTATATGAAAATAAAGATAAATAACAAAAATCTCAGAGAAATAGGAGCTCTTTGAGCAGCTTGATTTGTTGCTCAGATAGCATAAGTTATGAACTCACAGCAGAAATGAAGAGTGTGCCTCTCAGTTTGAGGTACACATCATTGCTATGTATTACAAAGAATGTAACTATTTCACAGCAGCAAGATGAAGGAAATGTCATTTATTTGAATGAAATGGACCAGGCAGAGGAAATATTATCACAGGTAAAGAATTTAAAGGCATTAAATAGACCCTGTGGTCCAGTTTGTGTTATGGCATTACATTTAGAGATTTCATCATTAGGACATTAGATCAACCTGGTATTGATATGTATTCCTACTTGAATGAAAATGTCCAAGATACCTTCAAAACATAAAGACAAAGACAAAATAGAGAGTTATTCCTTGTTAATACCAAAGTGGCCCAGAAACTTTGGTCAGAGAAAATGGAAAGCTAGCCATGTGATGAAAACAGTGTTGCAGAACTTCTTTATCGCTGTCTTAATTTCTCATCTCTATAATCCCATTGATTGTATTTCTCTTGATATTGGCTGGGTTTCCTTCAGTTTTTGAATCCCAGACCCACACAATCCATCTTCACTTAAGAAGTTCAGAAAGATGGCAGTTTAAGGGCTGATGAAGTTCAACAGTTTTATAAACCAAGTGAAGTCCAAATATTAAAATATATCCTCAATTTGCTTTTTATCACATAGAGATCCTCAAATTTATTTCATTTGTTTATCCTTATTAGGACTACATGTACCATCTCTAGGAGTGGGGAACAGTCTCACCAACAATTCCCAAGTCACTGTCCCCAGAGGGCAAGCTTGTTTTCCCTTCCACCCAGACCATATTATTCTCTTTCTGACCCAGGGTCTCCATGTGGTTGGCAAGCCATGTTTTCTAAAAGAAAATATTATTGGAAAAATAATGGCATCTCCATATTCACACAATAAAACTCTCCTTCCAAGTATCTCAAAATGTGACTGCACTTGGGAATACTTTATAGATATGATTAAGTTAAACAGGCTGTCAACAGGATGCTCTCTAATCTTCTATGACTGCTGTTCCTGAAAGAGACTATTTAGACAGGGGAACAACAAGAATTCACAGGCACAGAGCAAAGCCTTATGAAGAGGCAACAAGAGGTTGGCTTCTGGAAGCAAAGGGTGAACCTCACAGGAAGTCTTTCTTCCCAGTACCTTATTTATACACTTCCATTCTCTATCATTATCAGAAAGAAAATGTCTGTTTAAACCACATAGCATGAAGTATTTGTATAGATGTTGTAAGAAACTAGTACATATAATATTTTCAAAGGGGATAATAAACATTTGAATCCTTGTTAAGTATATAATATATTGATTTGGTCTAAATGACCTTTCTAAAGATTTTTAAGTAGTTGTAGAATTGTTTAATGGTGTAAAACAAACACAGGCCATTTCTCATTTACCTACTTTGTTTTTGCCCTCTCTTTAGATAATTAACCCTATCCAACCTTTGAGGTCTAGCACAATCTGCTCCTCAATCAGTAGGTCTTCTCAGATTGCCCATGTTCTCATTGCTTCTGTTTTTCCCTACACAGTCAAGAAGTGGTCTATGAAAGTTTTCTCCTAATCATAAAATGATCCTCAACAACTATAGATTGTTTTTATCTGCATCTTGACTTTCCTTGTATTAAAATTTTTATTCCATATGGAATTATAAACTCCTCCAGTATAGGAACCCTGGCCATTCATTTTCTACTGCTACTATAGTATCTGATAAAGTTTTTATCCCAAATATTGATTGATAAGTAATTAGGACTTGTTCTGTAGACACTATCATGCTCTGTTCTTAATTAAATCCCAGAAGATCAGAGGCAGGATAGAGTGTTATTTGTTCTCTAACAGCTGTATCATCAGTAGCTATCAGCACTTTAACATTGATGAACAGTCACAGTGACTTTGAAATCTGTAAATGGTTAGTTGCTCATTCCAAAAGATGATGAAAGAAGAATATAACTAAAAGGCCATACTCGGCAATATTTTATATTAGACATGCCCCAGAGAACTTAAAAAAAGACATCCCCACAAACAATGTGGAGAATGATGCTAATAACTTAGACTGAAAACTTCAAAATCTTCCTAATTAGGCCCCACTCTAGTGCCACTTGATAAAGTTGTATTGGAGAAACACGATCCTTGCACTTCCACAGAAGAAATAATTCAGTGCATCTCAGTGAGTCAAAACATTAGCTAAAAATGTCTGAGATTATGTCACTGTATTTTATAGAATAATAGAATGGAAGTGGATCATTCTGTCCCTCACTTTGAATGATTTAAAGTGTGTTTGTCTGTTTGTGACATGACTGAATTCAGGATAATATCCAAACCAAGGCATAACTTGCCAGGGGCCAGACGAGAACATCAAGGAGCAGATAATGAGTATACTTGTGTAAATGAGCTGATAAAGTGTTCTTCTCAACTACATAGAGGATGGGTGCATAATTTGTGATGTATGAATTAAATAAATAATTGGCTGTCAGCTTTTAAATAGAAGTTATAAGATGTTTTCTATTAAATATGCATCTATTGTGTATTTCTCTTTTTAAGTTGCCTTCTTAAGAGATTCATAAAGTACTAAGTAGAAATCTTTACCACTGTTTTTTTTTCCTTCTGTGTATCAGTCAGCTATGCTGTGTAACAACAAATAAATTAAAATACAAACATTTCATTATCCTATACCAAGGAGTACATAATCTTTTCATACATCCAAGTCAATGGAGGGATAATTGAATATGGTTGACTTACCTGAAGGGCTTTGTTGATTCCCTTGCATTTTGCATCCTTCTCTACAGCTGCTCATTTATGATCTCGGGATAAGGACAAGGTACCAGATAGGAAC
This sequence comes from Cricetulus griseus, assembly GCF_003668045.3. NCBI lineage: Eukaryota > Metazoa > Chordata > Mammalia > Rodentia > Cricetidae > Cricetulus > Cricetulus griseus. The sequence continues at coordinate 210,867,063 of NW_023276806.1, forward strand.
CTATGTTTTTTTGCCTCTACCAGTGTCATATCTGCAGTAACACTTAACAAAATAGGTCATGTGGCTCCTCATTCTGTTTAATACTACCAAATTGAAGAATATAGAAAAATCATAAACAACAGAAATGAATTTTCCAATGTTATAAAATATTTCAAGGTTAATTCATTGTAAGTTTAATCCAGGGGATGGCCTGATATCTACTTCCAAGGAGTACCTAGTGGCTGCATCCTCTGGGTGGGGAGAATAAAAAGGACAAAGGACAAGAGAGTTTCCTTCCAACATTGAGACGTTTTATAACGATATAGATCTCATTGATGACAAAACAGCCAATATGCTTAGGTCTTTTATCCAAGGTCATTTATCCAAGTGTTAAACTGGAGTAAGTTTCAGCATGAATTTTAGGAGCGATACTAATGCACAGACCACAGCACATAGCTACTTAAAGAATCTACTTGCAAGAACATGTGCACTATTGATAGAGTGGAGAGAGTTTTAAAATCACACAGAGAAAGAATGAATGTAGAGGTATATAAGGAAAGAGGATCGTAATCCCCATTAACTACACCCATACTGGTCTCAATCCTTTACTAGTTGATTCACTAAAAATTGTTCTATGTATTTACCATCTTCAAGGAGGCCCACTGTAGGCAGAGTTGGAATTTTTCACTGGGACCTCCAATCAGCTCTGTCCTCCTAGCTGCTCCCAAATAGCCGCACAGAGATTTAATATGAATTAAAAATGCTTGTCCAATAGCTTAGGATCTCGGAAACCCTTTGCATTTAAGATGGCCAGAATGAATTCCACTAACATTTACAGCTAACTTGAACAGGCACTTCATCATGCAGAAAGAGACATCAGTTATCATTCTTTTGGGGCAAGCAATTTATTTGAAGGGTCTGGGGTTGTTGACAGATGGTGGGACATCAGACCTAGCCTTGAAAAAGGGAAAAAAAGAGAAATCTCTGAGTGTTCACAAAGAAACACCCAGGTGTCAACATTAACATTCATTGTCTCTGTGCTGCTCTTACCGTTCTCACATCATTCTGCTGACGTTGGCTTGGGAATTTAGAAGCTGGAGAAAAGAGGAAATATCTATGGTTTGTGAGTAAGTCCCCCTAAGGGGGAAAATACCTAATAAACAAGATCTATTTTTCCAAAACTATTTCAGGTACATTTTGTGTGAGGTAGGAGACCTTGAGTGTGAAGACCCAGAGAAGCAGATGAGCTGTGCATTTTTGATTTAAGTTTAATAAAGAGGTAAGAGGTCAAGGGAACTGTGACCAGAAGAGGGGACATGAACACTGGGGAATTCAGCAAGGCTGATTTGTTCAGATGTTTCTCTGGATACCTGGGTCTTCGGTACAAGGATGTTCCTTTCCTTTCTTGCAGGGGTCATATGATTTGTTTCAAGGGGTTAAAAAAAAGTGAAGAGATGAGAATGAAAACCAAAGGTGCCACATCATAGAAACCTGTATCCTAACAAGGGCCAATTAGGAGATCTTTACTCATGTCCTCTCCAAGAATTCACCTTTCTAGAATAATAGGAATTCTTCAAAGGAAATTGGTTGCTTTGTTAGAAAAGAGGAAATGACTTGTGTGTGGCCAAAGAAACTACTAAACAAAGCAAACAAGAAAAGGGAAAATAAGGCTAATGAAACAAAATTCATGTGTCCAGTACAGATCAAAGATAAATAAGACTTTATCTATACTCAAGACAATCCTTTGGTAGAAAAGACCAGACATGAAACTTTGTTTATTATTGTACAAAGGACATACCTGTCAATGGATTTAGCCCACCTTAGACCACCCTGAAGTTTTCATTACTCAGTGTCTACCAAAATAATTTAAAACAGGGTCACATTCTGAGGGTCTATGAAGCATGGGTAGGTAAGTTGTGACCTTCACTCATCTTATTCCAGAAGTTTCTCGGTCTTCAGAATAAGGGTAAACTTTTACCTAGAACAAAATAACCCACAAAACATTTTCTTACACAGGTAAATTATAAATGTGTTATTTTCAGCTTTCTAGATACCATCTTGTGGTAAGAATGCCCAGGTCATCTTTAATAAGGAAGTGGGAAATGACATTGAGAGTTTCTTACTGTGGGTACATTTGTTGAATGTACATACTTGAAGCCAGATGCTACATACACGAAAACTTCTATGTGAATGCTTTATTGTTAAATAAAGACTATATCTGCTGTAGTGTTTTATTTGAAGACAACGCCTTCCAAGCAACAGAGAAATTAAGTAAAACCAGGCAGTGATTCTTAGCAGGCAACAAAATTCTACCATGCTTAGATAAATTAAGCTGTTTTCCATCGATTTCTGTAAAGTGTAATTAACAAATTAATACATATGAAGATAAGATAATAGAAAGCACCAAGTAATAATGCAGTTTTGTTGTGTTTTTGAAAATTACTGGAAGTAATGGCAAAGCTAATCTGCTATGAATTTCCTTTAATTAAAAAGTGTTTAGAATAACATTTTTTTCTCAGTTCAATCTGTTTTATGCCATTCCTGTGTGTTTTTCATCTTTGTATGGTCAGGAAATGTTCTAGTAATACAAATATTCTTCTGGAATCAAATTTATTATTATAGACTAATTGGACTATAAAGTTAGAATAATGTAATACCTGTTGATTTAAAACCCCCAAATGTTTTAACTGTGATAACTTCATTTAATAAATATTTTAATTGCAATCATCAATCTGTTTATTGTGCAAAAATTATGAAAAAACAAAACATAACATAACATCATAAACTAGGGTATCCATTATGTGGACAAGTGACAGCATTTATAAATTTATATTATAATTTATGTACTCAAGCTCCAGTATAAATAAGCCAACAAATAATAAACACAGTGGAGCCTCCTTAACAATAAGGGAATAGAGTGTATTAACCAACACATTTAAAGAAAATATCAAATTGTACGTTTCACATCTTGTTTGCTGTGGGATTGTGAGATCTTGACAATCATACACTCTTTGGTGACAGACATCACAAAATTAAGTATTTGACAGATACAATAATACCTACCTACAAATGATTTTTTTTTGTCATGAGTCTGAAATTTAGTCATCTGTGACCCCCTGTATTCGAGGAAAGACTCTCAAGGTAGTTTAGCTTGGAGAGCTCCTTGTGATGAACAGTAGCTACGGACAAGTCCTTCAGGTTTCAGGGTATATCTTAGGTATAGCCTAAACTTGTTCTGACCTCTGTAGTAACACTTGTCAGTCCAAGATGAGTCACAGGATTCATATGGTCGGCCTGAAGATACTCTGAAAGAGTGTCCTGAGTGTCTCTCAGTTCTACTTCCAAAAATTCTTCCATCACATCCTGTTATAGGAGCTGGTAATATCAGGAGCCTTGGTATTTTGTAGGACACTCACTGCAGAGTCTGTGAAACCGACACCCCCTCCCCATCCGCCATAACAGATACCTAAATCATCCTTCCTGAATAATAGTGGTTTGAGACTGAGACGGTGAGGTGGCCATGCATAGAGCTAAATGGGTACCTGGAACATTAGTGAGAACATTTCTGATTAAATATATCTACCATGAAATGCCTCAGACTTTGACCTGCATCAGTAAATCCTTATTTCTTATGACACAGGAAGTGACTTTCCTAGGAGTCCTCAGCACCTCCACAGCCAAGAAAGGCCTTAATTTCATTTTTTGTTTTCCTGTGCTTCCTCCCTAAGAGATTTATAGTTTAGTGCCAAAAGAAAACATTTTCATCTTTCTATTTATTTACTTATTTTTATAATTTATTTAATCAGAAACAAGCCTGCTTTACATGTCAATCCCAGCTCCCTCTCCATCCCCTCTTCCCACGCCACCCACCAATCTCCCACTCCATCAGCCTTCTGCTTCCCAGGGAGGGTGAGGCCCTCCTATTTAAACAAACCCCAAACAGGGTTTGGTGGTCAGACTCAGTAGTAGGGCACATACTTAAGATATACCTTCTTACGTCCCCACCAGCCAAAAAAAGAAAGGAAAAGTTTAAGCTACTAAAACATTTTTACATTGAGAGATTTCACCTAAATTTAACTTACTATAATGTAGTACCAAGTAAAATGTTTAACCTATTTTTCTTTGCTTTCTATGTCCTTGGATTTTTTTCTTTCTTATATCCATCCTCCTTCTGTTATGTGTGATTTTCTCAACATTTCACTGTTTTGTTAATTTGTTTCTGCAATTGAATTGTCATCAACTTTCTGTTTCCTGATTGATCCTTTCTCTCAATATCCTGTTTTTGTTGTATAATACTGTATTCTTTTCAATCACTATAAGACAGAAATGATTTTTAAAATTCCTATGATTTCCTCAATTATTCATTTTCCAATGCTGTTATTTTCATATGTTCATCTCTGTTTTCCTCTGTATGCTACTTGTCCTCACGTGATCACTCAATCATAGTTTTGCCTTTGTACCCACATATCTTATCTAGGGAAGTGCCACTTATTGTCAATATCTGTCTCATACTCTTCTCTAAAAGAGAGAGCAGACTGCCAGTTTGGTAAAGATATTACATGATGTCTTTAGAAAACCGCACCTTACAAATGGGATTATTTAATTTCATAGTACACAAACCTTAACCCTAACCTTAACCCTATCATCAACTTGATAATGGAAGAAACTATGGACATACCACATAGAGTGTCTCTGAGCAATGTTTCCTCCAATGGAGTGCTTTCTTGTTTTTAACGTCTAGTCTTTAGGAAACATTTAGATCAGGGATCAGAATAGAAAAAGTAACCAGTGAGGAAACTTAGGGGCAGAGACCTAGAGACAAACAACTCTGCTTCTCATTCTTGACAGCACATTCTGTCTTGGTCAAAAGCCAGAAATGCTCTTGGTTGTACTGTGCTTTGTCTTGCATGGAGGCCAGAAATATCCAAAAGGTTTAGGGGCACTGGTTTGTGTCCTAGTGTCTTTCTTTTCTTCATTCTCCTTTTATATAGCAAACTGGAGTCTGTTCAGGGTTAGATATCTGAAAGGTCTGCTTGAACTCTGGTCCAAAAGAATATGAATACCTTAGATATGGGACTAGTAGTCTGGAAATCTTACCATCCCATTGCCTGAACTCTGGAAAGCCCCATCACGAGAGTAGGATTTACACGGGCAACCATTTCTAGGGACCTACTCTTGCTATACAAGACCTCTGTTTTCTTCTTTCCTTCTTTTCTCTAATGTTCACTATAATTATTTTCTAAAATTCACCCTTCTGTTGTCCATGAAATTCATTTTCTGACTTTGAGAAAAATGACACGGAAGCCACTAGCCCAAGGTAGCTTTTGTGGCTATTGATTGTCCAGCATCCTAGCTCCTTGAGTCATTGTCAACCAAGTTGAGAAAACTGCTGGAGTATTCAACGTTCTTCACTTTTCTATGTATATCAATACTGTTTAATCTTGTAGGACATACATTTCAGCCTATATTTTCTAGAAATAATACATACACACCCATTCCTAAACATGATAAATACACTTTAAAGCCAATGATGGAGAAAACATTGCAAAACATTTCAGCATAATTGGTAACAATCTTATAACTGTGGATTTTAGGTAAAAAATAGGAGAGACAGCTACAATTAAGGGGCACCCAAGGGGTAGTATGAAAACTTAATACAATACAGGTTTTTAGAGAGGTCTGCCACAGGGAAAATGTTAGAGGATCCACAGAGATGACCCCAACAAAGAATACAAACAGTGATGGAGAAGATGCCATTGATGCCCTTCCCCTATAATGAGATTGGTGTCTACCTTGGTTACCATTCCTAGAGCCTTCTTCCAGTAGCTGTTTGAAGTAGAAACAGGCACCCACAGTTAAGCACTGAACTGTACTCCTGAAATCCAGTTGTGGAAAAGGAGGATAGATGAGCAAAGGAGCCAAGACAGTGCTGCAGAAACCTGTAGAAACATTTGACCTGACCTACTGAGAGCACGGAGACCCTAGTCATAAAGCTGGGGGAACAGCATTGAGCCAAACCAAGCCCTCTGAATGTGGGTGCCAGCTAGGAGGCCAAGACAGTCTATGGGACCTCTAACAATGGAGCCAGTCTTTAACCCTAGAGCACAAATGGACTTTGGGAGCCCATTCCCTATGGAGGGATACTATTGCAGCCCAGATACAGCAAGGAGGGACTAGGCCCTTCCCCAAATGATATAACAGACTTTGAAGGTCCCTGGTGGAGGGCCTCACTATCCCTGGGGATGAGTTGGGGAATGGGTTGGGAGATGGGTTAGGGAGAGGTTGGTGGGGAACTTGGGAAGATGGGAGGATGAGGAAATGGGGGGATGGATATGTAAATATGTGTAGTAATTAAATAATTTAAATTAAAAAAGAAACTTCCTAAAATATACATATATGAAGGTTATCTAAATGAAATCAACAAATATTGGGGGCAACAGAGTTCCACCTGAACATCTGTTGTCATCGAACAAAGCTTCCACTACAGAGATTGGATTACATCTAATTGAATTGTTGGTCAAAGGGGCCCTATAGGAATCCCCAAACAACTCAAGCTGTTGTGAAAACTATAGATTCTTCTCCAAAATCTGTCAGCACAGTCCCATGTGAAGACAATACATTCACAACTTTGAAGATGGGAGAGGTTAAGTTGGTGCCTACACTGAGCCTTCACCCCTACATTACAGCAGCTTTGTTAAGGAAAATACTCTTCAGGCTTTCAAAAGAGAAACATAAACACTAAGCCAGCCACAAATACTTTATGTGCAATGGTGTCCTGCCTGCAAGATGGGCCAGGGCAATAAGTTCTCAGGAGTAACCAACCAATAACTGATTTGACTTAAAGCCCACTCTGAGAGAGGAAATCTATAGCCAACTGACACTGCTAGGGTAACCGAGACCCTGAGACTAGATAGCCAAGGGACCTAGGGCAAAACCAAATAATACTGATCTAAAAAAAGAAAAAAAATAATTGTTGTGATCAAATGCCAACTAAAGGGATGGGCAGTTGTAGAATGTTGGAGGACTCAGAGCATAGTTTACTATACTCAAAGTGAGTATTTTTATAATGACTATTTTGCTGAAATCAGAAAGTGATATTTTCAGCATTTCATACCTTAATATAAAAGTTTACTTATGTGTAGCTGGTATACTATTCTAGCTATGTTTAGAAAATTGGTCAAGAGCCTAAAATTGACACATTATAATTATTTTCCGTTAAATAAGGAGAATATGTTCATGATTAGTATTTTCATGTGGAACACCTAATCTTCCAGAAATATATTTTAATGCTAATTGAGAGAGGATTGCATTACACTTTCTATTTGGAATTTCTTCTTAATCTTTTAATAATCTCTATCTTATGTTTTATAATATAGATATAGTATTAAAATAGCATACAGATATGTAATTTCGAAAAGTGAAGATAAATCTGGGAACCAGGCTGAATTCCTTTTTTTACCTACAAGTTTCATGATCAAAGATTATGCTGATATTTGGGTAAGTGTTTGCCAAGGTTCGTGAGTTAAAGCATGGATGTCATAGGCAAATAAAGACCACTTTAAAAACTTCAAGTCATTGGAAGCTTGCCCCCTTTTCTCTCTGTCTCTCCCAGGCCATGTGAAGAGTGGCCTTACCATGTGGTCTGCTCATGTGTTACCTTATTTTGGGCCTCAAAGTAATAGTATCAACCAATTATGTGCTAGAAAAGGGAGCTCTAATACAAACATTAATTACAGGTCCACAAGTGGAAAGCCAACTAACATGGACACCAGCAGCTGTATGGTGAAAGGAGGCCTGGGCATCATCATTGTGAGCCGTCCTGGATATTCTGCAGTTAAGTCTGCAGTCTATTCCCTTAGTTTCTAGCCCTTCTGGCTATCGCACCTCCCACCCTTTTCTGCAAACTTGTGGGGAAGGAAGCTATGAAAAAATGAGGGAGTTTTTGTTCTCTCTCTCTATTTCTCCATGACTTTCACTGTTTTGATTTGCCCACTGCTACTATCATCCCTTCCTTTGTCCAATGCCCTAATCTCAGCTCCACTATTTAGTGAGTTTATAAATTTATTATTCTCTAAAGCACTTTAGTGTGATTCAAGGTATTGGGATTTTTAAAAAAGTGAAACTTCTTCCTAGTTATGAGTAGGATCCTCCTGAGGCCGATTCCCAGACTTCAGGTACAAGGGACACAGATGCAACCTGCAAAAGAGACTGTGAATTTGAATTGACAAGGACATGCATGACAAAAGGAATGGATGTATTCATTCCTCCCATGGCTCTTCCTTCCCAATTTGGAGACATTATTAACTTCAGGGTTATGCTAGACAAAACATTTCAAGTTGAAGTCCCATTTCTACTCAGGAATAAACTCCCAAATATCTAAATCGCAATCATGTCAAATTCAAATAAAAAGTTTTACAAATCAGTCCACTGCTGAGTTCAGTGCCTCTTCCATCCAAGGTGAGAGTTGTAGTTCATTTTTAAGTATTCTAAATTAAGGAAAAATTAAGGAGTACTTTTCAAACCAAAGATTCTACCCCACTACTTAGAGGATCATCCAAAGGAACTCTTGAAATGATCAAGTTTACCAACTTGAGGCAGGACAGTCCCAATCTCATGTGGCTAAAATCAGCAACCATTCGATGTTTGCCTCCCACGTCAGCATCCTTAAAGAAAGAGACGGTGTCTGTTTTCAGATTGCAACCTGTAGTTCAGAACCTGCTCCTGCAGTTTAATCTCCACCCTGGTGTTTATTTGTACAGATACAACCCGAATGACCTGATTCATTTCTGATTCATTTCATTTGAGCCACTGCATAATCAGACAACAGGAATAGAGCCTTGAGGGGTTGAGAGGTGAGTGGAGAATGTGAAGGAGTTGCAGCTAATTTCAATGTAAGATGGGCAATTAAATCAAGTATGACTTGGTCAGCAGAAACACACAGAGAGACAAGATATAAATAGAACTTAAAGGTGGGGGATATAGAGGACCAAAGTCCCTTCCTGTGACTACATTCTCAATGATAATTTGACAAAGCCACCAAGGTCCAAAAATTAGGAGGAGAAAATGTAGAACCTTTAACCCAGTATCTAATTACAATAAGAAAATGCAATAAAATATTCCAGAATGTGAAAACACCTGTAGTGAATAAAAATCATAAAAAAATCCCAGTTCTGAGTCAGATAATAATGAGACCACAAGTAGAAAAACCACCTAGCTGCTGGAATTCTTGTTAGCAAAAAGAAAGCTTAAAAAAAATAAAATAAAGCAGAGAGGAAAATTTTGAACCACAATATGATTCAAACGAGAGTCTAGGCAAGTTTAAGATGTTAAAAGCTGTATTCTGTTATAAATATTCTGTTAACACTATCATGTCAGGGTGTGCAAAGACCTGATAAATTAAAAAATAAAAATTCTGTCTGTCAGAAGGTTAATAGGACATGTTTCCAAAAAAGATTCTGGATTCATAATGGCTCTCTAACTCCATTTACACACAAAAGATGTCTTTGTATGAGGTGTCATGGCTATCGACTAAATAGGATTAAAGAAGAGCAAGGAAATTTGAAAGTAAGATTTTTTTTTCTGAGTCTTAGAAAATGGTTCTAATTGCAAATACAGAGATGTTATTTATACCAAGCTTCTTTCTTAAGTCTGATATATGGCATGAAAACACTTTGAAGTTCCATGTTTACTCACAGGAAAATCGTATTCCCAAAAGATGACAGAAAGACCCTCAGTATGTTTTCTACTTGGGTGGATTGATGAGCCACAGGTGAGGGTGGACCCTTGGAAGACACAGAGAGAACCAGGAGGAGGCAGAATAAGCAGACTAATGGGAAAGGGTTAGGAAGTCTTGCCATAGATGCACTGGGCCTAGGTGGTCAATCTTTAATGCCAATCATAGCTGCCATTGTCTTGAGTTAAGAATTGGAACACATTGACATACTTTCTATAGGTATTGTAAACTGCCCGCTTGAACCTTATCCATATGACCCAATGCTCAGGCCTAGAGAGTGCCAACAGATATATACTCTTGCTGTCATAAAGAATAGAATTACTTATGAAGAATGGGATTTTGTAGTTGCTGAGCTCCAAGTCTGTTGATCTGCTTTAACAGGTCCAGTTGAACCTGCTTCTGATTTCAGCACTTTTGACCTCTTTCATGATATTGTGTTAGTCAGCCTTCCTTTTCCAGTGGGTAGGCTCAGGAAAGAGAAGGTGAATATTCACTCAAATTGAGACTTTTTCGTTCTCTTGTCAAAACTCTAAGAAGTTATTTTCTACTAATATTACCATATTAATGATAGATGAATTATCAGATGTACATGCAGGTTATGCATTAAAGGAGGAAGCTATGTCAGAGATACAGAATGTGCTGGGACATTTCCAAAAACAGCTTTGTTCAGGAATCGGCCACTATCTCAAAGGGAACTCAGTCTGGAACAAATTGCTCTTAGCTGTTTTACTGGAGCTCTGAGTATATTTGAAATCCATGGCTCACTTTCAATTAGTGTAACTTTCAAGAATCTCTGTTGTCTATTAGTTTTAATTGAAACATTAATGCTTTTCAGGGTGAAATCTGATTTTCAAAACTGTATTGACTTGCACAGTGCTGAGCTAACACTCACTGCCCCCACCCCACTCCTCTTCCACTGGGAAGAGAACTGGAGTTAATGTGTTCAGGACAGGAATAGCATCAATTCGAGCACCACATCACTTACATTGATCTTCCAGGGCTTTGAACAAAGAACAGAATATTAGTCCCCTCATTGCCCAAGGAGGATGTTAACCTGAACCTCTGCAAGTGTGAGGACACTACGAAAGTCACCTTCCCCCGCTGGATGGGCCAGCTTCCAACTGTGAATGGGAACTTGGTTAGAGTAAAAGATTCTTTGTCAGGTAGGTGGAAATTGTGACATTAGGGACTAGCCTGGGCTAGAGGATAAAACTTCAATGAAATTTGCAAGTTCATTTTGATTTATATACCTGTTGGAGCTGAGACTTTAAATGCACACGGCTTTTAATCTAGGTATTTTAAACACTACTTGATACCATGGACTCATGTCACTCAACAGAGAGTACTTCAAGGACAGAGCTGTCTCTGAACCAGAATAAGACCCCAGGAAGGCTGATTCAGCCCAGAGCATTTGGGACGGGGTTATTTTCTTTTGTTTCAACATTCACTTTTGACAGACTGGCTTTTCTCTTTGCCCCTGCTGGAGAGCTAATAACTTCCTTCATGTTCAGCTTACTCTAGTTGCCCCCATACAGGTTAGTGCAGCTAACTCCACATGCAGGTATGATAAGTTCCTTATTTATTGTCAAAATAGCCTAATTACTAAAGTGCAGGGACAGATCATACAATGGGAGAAAATTACAAAAATCCATGTGAGTCTTCCAAGTAGCCAATGTTAGGAGATGAGAGCCAAAATCCTCCTCTGTCATAGCCAGGGTGATTTGTTCCAGAGATTCCTGAAGATTCTGCGTACATCTGAGAATTTCACAACTGTGATCAACATTGAAAATAAATAACCCAAATCAGCTTGGCCATATTAACTCTAAAATTCACTTTACTAGTGAGACAGAATTTACTTCAGGCCATCTGGGTCAATAGCCTTGGAGAGGGAATTCCAGAGATGAAGGCTCTTCATAGAAAATGCTCAGCCTTCAGACCTGTGTAGTTCTAAATCAGAGGGCTTAGCACCTGCAAGCTCTCCAGCTGCTCTGAGGGCAAACCCAGGAAAGAGGTGGCCATTGGATAGAACCTAAATCCCCTCTCCACTGCCTCTCCCTCAACCCTGAAACAGAACGCAGTTGAGGTCTGCTACCTTGATTCCCCGTGAAAGCAAAGAGGCAACTCATGAGGTATGGAAGCCTGGAGGGAACAAAGGCAAGTATGGATGTGTGTGAGCTCATACTTTGGCATGATGAAAAGTAGGTACTCTTCAAAAGGTCTGCTCTGTGGCAGAGGGGCTCGTTACTGAGAGCAGAGCCGCACTGCCCATACAAAGGCAGGTGGGGAGGCAAGGGGCTCACTGAAGTTAGAGCACAGATAATATGGAAACAAAGATCGTTGAATCTTAAAATCTGATGGCTATATGTGAAGCCATTTAAAGCAGTGGGGGGGAGCAAAGGGCAATGCATAGAAGGGGCTTGGAGATGTACTTTTGTGTGTAAAATGGCCAGGTAGCTTTTGTTTTGTGGGAATGTGAGTTGAAATTGATTTTTTATCGTTACCAGTGAAAATGAAAATAAATCCATGTGGGCAAAATAATAACCTCTTTCCTAGGAAGAAACTCACATCTTAATCCCAGGAACCAGGGGATATATTGTTACCTGGCAAAGGAGAATTAAGGATGGAGATGAAATTAAGTTTGTTGGTCACCTAACCCTAAAATAGGGAGATTATTTGGGGTTATCTACAGATGCTCAGCATCCTCACAAAGGTCCTCAGAAAACAAGGAGGCAGGCAAAAGATGCTGGGCTCCGGGGATGTGAGAAGAAGGCCGTCCCCTGAAGCTGTTTTGAGGATGGGGAAAGGGATGTAATCCCCGTACTTCAGAATAAGAGGCATCTCCAAACTGAAGTGGTAAAAGTGCTGGCCTCCAAGAAATAATGCAGCCCTTCTGATACCATGAGCTTAGTTAACCTGTTCGGGACTCAGGAACAAAAGCTGAATGGTAAGTGAATGAGTTACTTTCTTCACTGCTCCGACCAAACCTAACAAAAAGCAACTTTTAGTGCCGCTGAAGGGATAACAGATCATATGTGAGGAAAGGCATGACAGCAAGACTAAGAGGCCCCTGGCTACATTGCATCCCTAGTCAGGAAAGAGAGAGAGAGAGAGAGAGAGAGAGAGAGAGAGAGAGAGAGAGAGAGAGAGAGAGAGACAGACAGAGAGACACAGAGAGAGAGACAGAGAGAGAGAGAGAGAGAGAGAGAGACAGAGAGAGACAGAGAGAGAGAGAGAGAGAGAGAGAGAGAGACAGAGAGAGAGAGAGAGAGACAGAGAGACAGAGAGACAGAGAACAGGACGACATCGGGCATCTATGAAATGTCAAGGCCTGCCCCAGTGACTCACTTACTGCAATTACCGTCTAGTCCTAAAGGTTTCACAGCCTTCTGAAACAGTGTCATCTTTTGAGAACCACATGCTCAAACAGGTTAGTCTTTGGAGACATTTGGTATTCAAACCACAACAGGAAATCTGTACTTTCTGCTCTGAGACAGTGTACTGTGTTATTGTACAGCAGCAATAGAAAATTAACACAGAACCTGATGATTAGCTTGATGTATGCCCTAGTTTGCTTTCCTATTGGTGCACTAAAATATTCTGATCAAAAGCAACTTGAGAAGGAAAGGGCTCTTTTGTATTATAGGTTAAAGCCCATCACTGGGGACAATCAAGGCAAGAACAGTAGCAGGAAACATGAAGAATTTGGTTTACTGGCTTGTTTCTCCTACCTATCTCAGCTACCTTTCTTATATAACCTCCACCCAATTGAATGGGATCCCGTAGCTCATAGAGATTGGCAATTATAAACCTGTCTTACAGAAATAACTGCAGGCCAGTATGGTGGAAGCAGGTCCTCAACTGAAACTCTTTCCTGGGTTTGTGTAAACCAGTGAAAGATTAACCAGCACCATGTATAAATAAATTTGTACTTTGTGCATTAGGCTTTGTCTTGGGTAAAGAAGGACATGCAATCAACACACACTTCATGAAATCAACAAGCACTTGGGGGAAAGAAAGTGGAATTTGTTGACTAAGTGGAAGGCATGCTATTCTTTATGCTTGGTCAGTCAGCTAGCACTGGGATTTCATCTCCTATACTATATGTGGAAACCTGTTGGGAATGGGAACACAGTTTAGCACTTAGAAGACCTAGTTCCCATTGCATAGTCAAGCCCAAACCTACAAAGAAGATCCTAAGGAGTGTCCTGCAAACTGATCAGCCATACAGCTAAAAGCACCTGAAGCAAGAGATTGGCAAAGACGTAAACCATCATATGGCATGGTATTTCAGCACACCTGAAGTCCTTTGCTGTAAGACACTTCTCTTTATGTACCAAACCAAACAAGCCAAACAAAAAAGAAAAAAATAATCCCTGCTTCTTGCTTTACTTTGATTTTCTGCATGTATTTAAGGTCATTCAAAAGTGAAAGATAGCCTTAGAAAAGAATTCTAGGAAATAGAAAATGGATTTCCAAAATCACCAGCTTATGGTAACATTGTCCAAGGTGCAAAAATGGAGAAACATACCTGAGATTACATACACAATGGGCCTCACTTGTCTTTTACTGAGGGCAATGTGTAGAAGAAAAATACCCAGTTTTGAAACATTACCTAGACGTCCTCTGTTTGCAGAAATGTTTTTACTTAGCATAGTTCCTGGCATTTAACTGTTCCTCATCAAGTGTGCTTTGGTAGAAGGTGATGACTAGAAAGGTTGAAACAGCCTGGAGACAAACATTCCTGGGCTAAAGGGGAAGTGTTACCTAGATTGTGTCTCACTCATCCCTATGACTCTTACTACTGGTGACCTAATTATATATGTATAAGTATAAATTAGGGATGGATTGCTGCTAGCTGAACTTTAGAACTGAAGACCAGTGAGTGCATGAGCTTGGGGTGTGGTCTACTGTGAATGAGCAAGCATATTTTCAACACAATTGGCTGCCTAATCATGTGTTGCAAACTTGCCTGATGTATTTGGATGTGTAAGCAATTATGTTCTTGTTAAAGCCTGGCTGGGTAATGCTTTTTGTTCTCCATTTCTTACAACTGAACTAATAGAAGGTAGAAATTGGTGTTGAAATGGTACTCAATATCTTCTATTTTGCTTTTCTTTTCTAACCATATTTCAGTTAAGGCAGCCAACTCATCCAGCTTTTATTATCACTACAAACACTGAAACAAAAAAGCTGAAAAGCAGAAATCAGAGGTAAAAGCAAGAGTAGTTTTTGTAATAATAAAAATGACCCTGAGAAAAAGCCTATAGTTTGTATTACATCATATCCTTTATATGGGATCACACTTACTGAGTACTCTTGGTACTAGGTACAGTGTTAACTGGGTAACACATGTGATTCTTGACTTTTTAAGAAATGTCTGTTAAATGTATCTGAAAGGTTCAGGCTTTAATGCTGATAGGCTCTACCTCTTTAAGAGACAGACCCCCGCCCCCTGTCAACAGTCAGGGCACACAGAGGGATGTGCCATCATCCCATCACCCACCATGCATTTACAGCCTGCTTGAGGACTCTGGGTATGCGTGGAACCTCAGTGTGCATGCACAGTCTTCCCTTTAAAAGTTCCAACTTCCCTGCTTCTCTCTCTCTCTGCTTCTTCTTCGCTCTCTCTCTACTCTTCTTTCTGCTTCAGCTCTTCTCTTCTCTCTGTCTCTTTATGCTCTCTCTGCCTCTCTATGGCAACCAAACCCTGGCGATCAGCCATTACCCATGTTCCTCTTCTTTCTTAGTCTCTTTACTCTGTGGGGCCTATAATAAAATGGTTAATATGTCTCATCTTGCGCCTCCTCTTTTTCTTTATATCTAATTGAAACAAAAATATTACAGTACCTTTGTCCAGTACTTGCTTGATATCTAAGTTGCTCATAGCTTAGAAAACACCAACCACAAGCTGAATGTGTTGTTTTCCAATAGCTAGTCATATAAGCCTCCAATAAGGTGTTTAGAGCCTATCATGTATGCATTGAATAACAAAGAACTAAAGCCAACTTTCATGCTGTTACATGCATTCATTTGGAAATGAAGCAGACCTTAAACTGAAGGGACAATCTCCCCATTTCAGCAGCCATGACAGTAACACGTGCTTGCCCGATCTTGCCTGGGTCACTAGGAAGTCAGATGCCTGCCTCATGGCAAGGAACCAATCAGAAATTAGCTGGTGGTGCTATGCTTTATGGCTCTGGGTGTGCTTTATGGACAAGTGCACAGCAATGACTCGCAGAGCATAGCAACCACCCTGGGAGGGCCTATGGGCCATAACAACCAGTTGACCAATCAATACAGGGCAAACCCTCCAAGCCTGGAGGCACACCAATCTTGAGCCTGTGCATACCCTTAGACACTCCCATTCCACTGCCTTATAAGATCTCTATGCTGTGGCTTCGCCTTGTCTTTCCTAGCCATCCACCATGGTGGATAGATGAAAGGTCCTAGCTAACATGGGGTTAGCTCATTAAACAACTACAATAAAGCCTCGTGCTGTTTGCATCAAGCTTTCGCCTCCACCTGGTGATTGGGGTCGTTGTGGTCCTAGACCGAGAACCTGGTGTCCTGAGTCTCTGGGCGTCTTTCAAAACAAATTGAAAGACAACCATATTAACCATGAACTATATGATTTGGTGCCTCTCAAAACATGTGCTTGTAATTTCTACCTAAGGATATTTATTGCATGTAACATCCCTGTAGTCTTGGTAACCTATGTGCTTTATACTTTTATCTTCCAATGTGAATTTGTCATGTCTTTCTATGTAAAACCAAGCTGATATTTCCTGCAAAAAACAATAGGAAGTGTACTTCAATTCCAGCTCTGTGCCACAGCCTGACTACATTGATGTCATCACTGTCTTCTTGCCAGCTTTCATTTCTCCCATCTGATAAAAGAGATTTCACATAGCCCATAATAGCTATGAGCTCCCAATAAGATGATGCTCAAGCTTGCCTACAGTGTCTCAGCATACAAAAAAGTTCTCAGTCTTTATTAAAACAGTTGCTGTGCGTACAGAAACTGTGAATTTTGTAGCTGAGATTTATAAAAGATGAACATATGTGGGTTCTTTTCATCCTGATTAGAATTATACAAAAAGACAAAATCCACACTTGTTAAATGCATTCATTTGTGAACCTTAGCAGTGCCTGTTAAAGCTTTTGCTGTTTACATATTAGTCCAGATTTATGTATTTGGCTGTTGGATTCATGAGGACAATATGAACAAGAATTCCTGGAAAGAACCTGTCCATACTGGCTGAGCAACTGATTAAAAGCCTTCAATGACAAAGGAGAGTTTGGAATGTTTCTTATCCCACAGCGTAATTAACATTTCTTTAGGGCTATCTTTAGGCCCCTAAGGGCATTCCTTACTAAACTTCTATAGGAACTAAGATCCTGATAAACATTTTAAAAGCACTGGAATACTTTAATTTCACAAAACACTATTCTCTGCCAATGTAAGGGCAAAGAATATCATTACTGTCTGAGCCATATAAAAGTTTCCCCTAAGGGGATGCATGGATTTCCCTGGGATGGGAAATAGAAGAGATCTGGGTAGTCTTGGGGTGGGTTGGGATGCGAACATAAGGGATTGGGTTGGGGGATGGATAGAGGAGGATAGTACTGAAATAAATGTCTTGATATGGGCGACATTTTGGGGTCAGGTAGAAACCTGGTACAAGGGAAACTCCCATGAGTCTACAAGGATGACCCCTAGCAATAGCAGCCATGTAACCTGAACTGACTATCTCCTGTGATCTGATTGGTGACTACCTCAATTGTCATCAGAGAGCTTTCATCCAGTAACTGATGAGATTCACAGCCAAGCACTGGGCCAAGCTTGCAATCCTGTTGAAGAGAGTGGGTAAGAATTGTTTGAGCCAGGGGTGTCAAGGTCATCACAAGGGACCCACAGAAACAACTAACCTGGGCTCATAGTAGTTCACAGAGTCTGTGACGACAGCTAGGGAACCTACCTGGGACTGACCTTTCCATATATGTGACAATTGTGTAGCTTGTAGGATTTATAGCCATGGGAGCAGAGCTTGTCCCCAAATGCTTTTGCTGACTTTTGGGAACCTAGTCTCCATACTGAGTTGGCTTGCCCAACCTTAATACAAAGGGAGGAGCTTAGCCCTACCATAACTTGATATGCCATGCTTTGTTGACACCCATAGGAAGCCTGCCCCTTTCTAAACAGGAAACAGACAAGGAGTTGGGTGGGGGGAGGTTAGGTCATAAGAGAAATGGGAGTGGGGAGGAAATGGGAGAAGAGGGAGGGGACACTGCAGTTTGGAGGCAAAATAAATAAATATATTTAATTTTTTTTTTAAAGAAGAGAGATTACCCCCGTCTTGTAACTTGTAACCATAACTGCCTCTCACGTTTCCCCACCAATGCATTTTAAAATTTCCTGGATTCGTGACTTCCTTTGTTCTATTTCTATAAAACTCTATGACTGCTTCCATATGCAAATACAGCTCCTGGGTTAACATAGCATGGCTCCCTCCCCACAGGCCAAGGTCATTCAAATTCGGCTCTAGAATAAGCTGCCTTTTATTTCCTTTTAGGTGAGAACTGTGGTGTGTGTTTGTGTTTGTTTTGAGCCAATAACAGTTTTGGAGAGTTGGTGAATTTCTTTCACCCATGTGTGTTCCAGGAAGTAAGCACAGGCTCTCAGCTCTGTAGCAGGTATCTTTACCTGCTGAGCCACCTCACTGGCCCTAGGATTTTAACATGAATTTTAAGTGAGCTCAGTTGTTTATCACAGAGTGAACTTCTCCCAAAAGCTTTGTTATGCAAGGCTTAATGGACTTCATGGACATGGTGCTGATCAAAGATGCTGTTCTGCTGACCTCATTTCCTCAAGAACAAAGAGGCCTGTGTATATCTTCCTCCCTCTTCCAATCACCTATCTTTGCTTTTACTCATTCCTGGAACACACCTTTCTTCCTATCCATTTCACTGGTTTCACTGTGTGCAGCAGATTTAGATAAGTATTCTTTTTTTTTTTTTTTTAAACCACCTTTGGGAGAAGACTCCTGCTTACTTTATTTCCAAAGCTTTTAGGCTGTTTTTGGAGTGGGGTTGCAAAGTGGTGGACTTACATTATTGCCTGACACTGAGAAAACATTGTAAATTTAATATACAGAATACATCATGTATTATCCACATTGGAGCAAGACAAACATTTATATATTAATTATAGTCTTCAGTGTTCTGCTCAGTTTTCTTTGGGGCTCCTCAATCGGAGGAACCCACACTTCTCACAACTGAATCAGGGTTGCTTTGGCTACAATTCCAAAGAGAAAGAAATTTACTCTATTATCATGACCTCCCTCTTGGAATTTTGAAAAGGTGAGTGTTATGTTTTTATTTTAAAAAAGGAAAAGAGAAAGCTTTAAGATGAGACATGTTGACTAGTTTATTATAAGGGCCCAGCAGAGTAGGGACACAGAGAGAAGAGGGACAGGGGTAATGGCTGACCGCCTTCCTAACAGTGAAGGCATAAAGAAAGCTTTGGAAGGGTAATACCAAAGAGAGTCCAATGGGCTATGCCCATTATGTGAGGCAATACATTTTATTCAACTTGACTTCCATGTGGATTCTTTTTCTTTATATATGTGTCTCTTCTTAGCCAATTGGTAAATCTACAACCTTCTTTTCAGTTGACATCCAACACAGAATTTACACATATTAAATAAGACGAAACGATGGAGAATGGAAAAGCAAAGGGATTTTAAAATAGTGGAGAAAGTGAACAACCTATTGATATTGAACAGTTAGGTTCTTCCTCCAGAAAGAGCATACCAATTTTGTAGATGGAGCTTCTGTTCTACACAGTCCCACAGCCTTTTAGTTCCAAATAAGCACACAGAGGCTTATAATAATTATAAACTGTTTGGCCAATGGCTCATGCTTCTTATTGGCACAAGCTCACTTAATTATTAAACTTTCTTTATTAAACTATGTATTGCCACAAAGCTGAGTCTTACTGGTAATGCTCCAGTATATTACTCCTGCAGCAGCTACATGGCATCTCTGTGGCAGCTCCTCTCTAGATTCCTCTTCCCAGAATTCTCCTAGTCTGGTAGCCCTGCCTATACTTCCAACCTGGTTACTGGCCAATCAGCATTTATTCATCAACCAATAAGATAAACATATATTCCTAGCATACAGAAGGACATCCCCCATCATAATTGGTTATCAAAGACGAAATATTTAGCTCTGAAAGCACACATACAAGTAACAGTATACAGACTGAACAGGTTATATTTATGAATATATTTGTATACACATACACATATATGTATTTAACAGCAATTAATGAAAAAAAAGAGGCAGGAATTTAAAAGAAAGCAAGGGGAGGAATTGGGATTATCTGGAGGGAGAAAGGGAAAGAAGGAAATGATGTAATTATAATCACAAAAGAATAGAAGAAAATGTTTAAAAAAGAAGAAAGTTATGTTTTACACAAAGAAGTTTCTAAGGTCATTTAAAAAATGTTAGCCCCCACCCGCCGCCCCCCCAACCCCCTTCAACCCCCCACCCCAGTATAACAAGAAAGCTCCTAGCACATATTGAGTAATTCCTGTGTGCCAGGTACTGGCTCAAGTAACCTTGCCCTCCTAAACCTGTTAGACCTACGAGGAGGCAGGCTCACTAGGAGCAAGGCTCTCTGCTGGGCTTTATTATTTACCATGTCTGTCAGGGACTGGATCACAGTCCAATTTGTCATTGAGACCAAAAAGGTAAATGAGTGTATCGTCTCTTTTTGTCTTTGTTAAGAAGCCAGGGCGTGGTGGCACATGCCTTTAATCTCATCACTTGGGAGGCAGAGGCAGGTGGATCTCTGTGAGTTCAAAGCCAGGCTGGTCTACTGAGCGAGTTCCAGGATAGGCTCCAAAGCAATACAGAGAAACCCTGTCTTGAAAAAACAAAAAAGAAAAACAAACAAACAAAAAGAAGCCCCGAGAAAATGTTCTCGTGATCATTACCATCCTGCAATTGTGAAACCCAGGCTGGTATAGATCTACTTTAAAGTTGTGTTGGTTGAAAGCATTTGTTCCTTACCTGGACCATCTGAAAGTAGGACAAAAGCCTGATATCCTTACTTTCCTTATGTATTTGCCTCTTTTGTTTTGGCTGAAGGCACAGAGCTAAGTCATTATCATCACTTTACATTCCAGGAAGAACAAAGTTCCATGGGACAGACTGATAACCAACCAGATGAGGGGTCCTATTATCTATGTCGGCAATGATGCACCATGGAGCAGAAGCTATCATCTCCTAAGAACTAGATGTAGCCTTTCAGGCGGTAAATATATTAGATGGACCACACTGCAGAACAGGAATTGAGGCACTGATGGATGAGACCACATAGATCAGAATTGCTTAATTATATATACTCCTTGTTCTTTGCCCAGATTCTTCCTGTAGCTCATGTGTAGTTCCCGGGAGATAGACTTGTGGTCTCTGGAATACTTTATTCATTCCTTTTCCCGATGTGGACCCATTGAGTAAGTTTTTTCCTTTTCACCATTATTTATAGATTCAGCTGCTATGTTCAGACACATGGCCAAGTCTAACTTGTAGGGTTCCTGCACCTAGTCTTTTTCTTTAAGAACTCCAGCTATAGCACTATATGGCTGGGGAACCCAGGGTTCTGTAGACAGAGGAGTCAGAATCAACTGGGATTAGATCTCATTTTCTTCCCCACTAGATAAAGTCCTTTCTATCTCAAAGCGATTTGGGTACACAAAGATCAGGCAGCTTCTGTGCCCACAGCTATTAGCTGTGTAGCCAATTAGTGGTGAAGCATCTTGAAGGCCAAGATTTCTGAATCCTCCAGTCTCCTCATTTCAAGCCAGTCTCTCTCAATCAGAACAAATAACTCATGATTTATTGAAGTTGGGTATTGATCAGCACTCAAAAGCTGCACACATTTGCTTTATTTTACCTTTGGAAAAACAATTTCTTAGATCATGATTACTAAATTTAGTCATTGAATTTAGATTTGAGTGAATCAAATGATCACAAAGCTGAAAATGACATTCAAGGGCATCTGCTAAAATACTCTATTATTTTTCATGGGACATATGAGCATATTGTTACATGGGGGGTAAAGTTTTTTTTTTTTTTTTTGAGGCAATGTCACTGATTCAGTAAGCTGTCTCCAGAGACCTAGCTTAATGCCTCATATACCCATCTATTATGTATTTCCAAAAATCAACAAGAGGAGAGCCCCCTACCTGACAGAACGGAAATTCTTCTAAGTTGTCCTAACACATTGATTTGCATCAATACTTGGGCTTTCTCCCCTCACTTTTTGTATACAGGTATGTGTGTGTATGAACATTTATTTGTGTAGAAATGCATGTTTATATTTTCATAGACATACATATATGTGTGATTGCTCCTGTACACCTGTACTTGTACATGTGAAGGCTCAAGGTTGACATTGTAAATCATCCTCTTTTGATCTTCCACCTTATTTTTAAAGGCAGGCCCCCCTAAATCAAACTCAAAGCCTGATGATAGAGTTAGTCTTGCTAGCTAGGTTAGGGTTAGGGTTAGGGTTAGGGTTAGGGTTAGGGTTAGGGTTAGGGTTAGGGTTAGGGTTAGCTCTTGGAAACTCTTGTTTCTGTCTTCATGGCTGGAAATTTACACTATACATTTTTCTGTTGGTAGGAATCTGAACTCTGGTCCCTTATTTCCTGACTTGATGGTTAATTTTCCTTGTCAACTTAGAATTACCCCAAAAGAGAGCTCACTGAGGGATTGTCAGATCACATTGGACCATGGACACATCTGTGGGAGATTGTCTTAATCATGTTTGCTAATTAGTGTGAAAAGACTCAGTCCACTATAGGTGGCATCACACTATAGACAGAGAATTCTGGACTGTATAAGTATAGAGGAAGTCCTGAGCACTAATAGGCATGCATATATTCATTTCTTTCTTTGCTCTTAGATGTGATATGACAATATTCTTTGAGTTCCCTCTATGACTTCCCAGCAATGATGAAACTATGGGGCTTTTAATTCAAACTGACCATTTTTTTCTAAGTTGTTTTTGAACAGAGTATTTTATCACAGAAACATAAATAGTACTCACAATACTTGTTTTAAGGTATAGCTCTATTTCCTCAGTCCATGGACTTTTGTTGTTTTGAGACAGGGCCTTTCCATCTATGTAGCCTGAATGCCCTAGAACTCAACTAACCATGAAGACCATGCTGACCTCATACTCACAGAGATCAGCCTGCCTCTGCCTCTGGAGTGCTGAGATTAAAGGCATGCACCACCACATCTAGCCTCCTGGGCTTTTAAAATGTTCATTTCTATTAAGGTCGTATGTAATTCCTGAGTTTTAGAGCAGATTCCATCCCACAGTCTTAACTCTGGAATAAGCATGAGACAGTTAATTCCCCATAACAAAGATAAGAATTCTGTGAATCTCTCATAAAACTAATACCCGAGGTTTTCTGATTATACCAACACCATGATTTGACTATGATGAAATCTAAATGCCAAGCCAACATCTTTCAAATAAACAAAGTTTGGCTAATGTTTAAGATATCAACATTCCTGCCTGACTTGAGAAGCCTGTGTGCCAAAGCAAGGAGACTATGAGGAAGAAAAGTTGAATGAACCAAGCAGCCTTATCATCTACTCTGGATCAGCTTGTGGTGTGGAATCAGAAGTCCCTCCTCCATGGAACATCACAGAAAGGGAGTTCAAGTGGGGTTTCTCTGCTGTGTGACTGTGGCTTTTGTTGATGGTTTCTTGACAATTCCTTGGGGCCTCGTAATAGATGAGGCAATGATGAAGTTGGCTTATGTAATTAAGACTTTGAACCAGAAAATAGTGGAGGTTGCTTTGGAGAATCATCCAACATCTGGAACATGATCTATGATAGGCAGTGAATTACACACTTTAGTTAGGAAGTGACAAAGGCATCATCTTGGTGTCACGGCAGTATTATTACAGTTGATGAGTTTTGCTAGACTTAGGAATTTCCATGGTCTCCAAAGAGACCCAGTCCAACCTCTGAAAAAAAACAAAAAACTGGAAGAGCCAGGCTATCAAGTGTAAAAGAAATTTTAATGTTGTGGTAATTTTTATAAGGCAAATAAGAAAACGCTTCAATAATGTGCATAGTTTCAAGTATATTTTGGAACTTTAGGCCACAGAATGTCAAAAGTACATTTTCGTACTAGTGAGATGACTTAGAGGGTAAAGGTGCTTTATACTAACTCTGATGACCCAGGTTGATTCCATGGAACCCACATAATGGAAGGAGAAAGCTGGCCATCACAAGTTGTCCTCTGACTTCCATGTGTACCATGTCAGTTACTCTCTCTCTGTTTCTCTCTCTCTCTCTGTTTCTCTCTCTCTTCCTCCCTCCCTTTCTCTATCTCTATCTCAATTAAAAATGTATTTTTTAATTGAAGAGGAAGCAGGGACAAATATTTTCAAGACAGGTAGCTACATGGTGACAGTCACTTCCCAGGGAATGCAGAGATGATTGAGGTTGACCACACATAATGGGAACTTACACACAGATGAGTGAGAAGCATCAGACAGTTGAGTGAGAAGTATCAGACAATGCAGGCTGAGTACAAAGAGAATTCTGATAACCAGAGACTGTCATGGACAACTTTGAGTCCTGTAAACTCTTAGAAAAGTAACAGCCACTAGATCTGTACTTCTGTTTATGCGTAAATGAGATTATATCTGGAGGTTACTGCTGAGAGACAGATACCACTTCTCAACCCATCCAAAGGAGAGAGGGGATGGTTCATCCAAGAGCATAGGTAAATGTGACCATATTCCAGCTAGAGGATATCAGAGGTTCTTATCCAAGGGACTTATGTGGACTTAAGCTGGAGGAGAAGTTATTTGGAACACTTTGTATCAATAATTTTGAGAGACAGATTTTCTAAAAAATGTATGTCTATGGAGCAAACTTAAATCTTTCGATGCTCCTAAAGCTTGTTTACAAATGAGATAATAAAGAAAGTTCCCTGCAATGCAAAGCAGGAAACTGAAACCATCCCTGAAAGAGCTTTTTAGGCATTCCTGAGTAAGGATACCAACTTTCAAAAGATGTCATGAGTGGTGGTACTTCCTGATCATTTACCATACTCATTGAGGCTTTCTGTCTAGTAAGAATTCAGTAAAATGTAATGCATTTATCAGTTATACTCTCTACTTAACCTGCTTTAATGCCAAATAGCCCAATGCAATATTATTTCCAACTCATATTTCTTTTTATCCAGTGTCAATCCTCAAGGTTTAGATTCATAGTGTAAATATTTCTCTCATCTCATTGCCAATGGCAAATGAAACATGGGTACACAAATCTTTGGCTTCATATCAAATTCCCTGTTTTACCTTCACGGCGGATGTTACTCCAGATGATGACATATCTTCTTGTAAAGATCAAGGCTCTAGCCTCAGAATCCAGCACATCATCATTGAGCATTTCTAGGCAATCACTGTGAATTAGAGGTTCAAATGACATGAAAAGCCATGTTCTAGTTCAGGCCTAAGTCCCACATTCAGTCTTATGCCTCTCTAGTTGTTGTTGTTGTTGATACAGAGTCTCACTCACTATGTATCTCTGGCTTGCCTGGAACCCAAACCAGACTTGTTTGCTATCTTTTAATATCTTCCCTCCAAAAGGCTGGATTAGAAATTTCTCAGACCTTGGTGGTTAGGGAATGTCTTATAGCTTAGTCACAAAAACATTGACTTATTCAGCACTGTTAACGCTTTCCTGAAAGCCAAAAGTTCATTAAAGGCTAAATTTGGTGACATCTGCTTTAATTCCATCACTCACGAGGAAGAGGAATGTGGATCTCTTCAAGTTGCAACTCAACCAGAGCTACATAGTGAGACTGAGTCTTAAAATTTACCTGGAAATAATCATTAAACAAAAAGTTGTCACCTACTAGCTCCCTAATCAGATGAAATATAATTGCTTATGAGACCCACATCAGAGAAAAATGAACTCTTCAAGCCATAATTTGTGACTTCCTTGGCATGTGATACCCCCCCCCACACACACACACACATACACACACTAGATTTAGATTTCTTGAACATTTCTCTGGATATATCATTTAATTTCTTCCATTTCTTCCAAGGTGCTTGAAGCCTGTTTGAAAGTATGATCTTAAGGGGATTGTCACTTAAATTTGTGCTCTTCAAGTCACCCAATAATTTTTCTAAGAGCCAAACATTAGTAATTATAATATCAAATGTGATTCCCCATAGAAAATTAGGATAGTTAAGGTACTTGGACTAATACTACTTTAGGAAAATGATAACTACTGATACACATTTATCCAGTAATGGGTTTTTATTTCTACCGAGGGTAATATTAATGAGGTAATTCCATTTTATAGTGGAGATTGGTATGAGAATATTCCTAAAACAGAGGGTGTGTAATGGAAGGTACAATACATATTGTCATATAACACAAACAACTTATGAAACACTGGAATGAGTATCAACCCTTCAACAGGGAAAGCACAGGGACTGCAGTAGAAAGCTAGGTGTCTGAGTTATACGACAGTCAAACTTGTCAGATTTTTTATCAAGTTTATGTAGCTTTGCACAGTTATGAAGCAAAGAGTATTTGACCTGAAAAAAATGATTTTATTAAATTGTCTAATAGTTTTCAGTTAACTTTGAGGTGATTTCTATTATCAAAACACCAGACTATACATGAAGGCATGGCATTGTCAGTGTGCTTTTGGAATTCTCACAAAGAAGGTCTGTCTCATGCCTCCTGCAAATAAACTTCACTTTTTAATAAAGGATCTGTTGATTTGTTTTCTTATGAATTTGCTTACCAAAGTACAGTCCTTGGGTAGAAAGAACTAAAGGAAATATTTACGAGTCAGTGTGTAATTGAAATTCAAGACTCTCAACTCAGTGTTCATTCAAATTTTCATGGTGCTTCATTTTTGAGTAGTATGAAATTTTAGTTTAGGAAAGAATGGGAATATAGTATTTCAATAACTTTATATCATGAGAACTGTTTTTATGTGATTTTATTCTGAGAATTTTCTCCTCCAGTACATTTGATCAAAAGTACTTTTAAGATGTTGTGCCTTCACAGATTACTTGACTATATTTGAAGGAGAGTTATGTAAGGAGGGCAGATCAGGTGTTCTTCCTAGTGTCACTGATGTATATAGACTTGACTCCCTATAGACTAACTGACCCATCCAGAAGATTCCATGACTCCAGTTCCTGATTCTCTTTTGGTATTTGAGGGTCCTAGAGATGTACATGATAGTTCACAGATGTCCAGGCAAACCTACACATATAAAATAAAGTTTTAAAAAAGAGAGGAGAGGGAGATACTTATTTTAAAGACTTGAATGAATGTTCACTGCAGTTTCAAATAAAAATATATACCTTGATTTAAAGTCTTGCTTTACTTTCTTATGTGTCTATGTGTGGGCATGTTTATATTGAATTAGTATGTCAGTCTCCTATAAGTTGAAAACTTCCCATAAGATAAACTACCAAAGTTGGCCCTGATTTCCATTGCTTGTCCATCTTCTCAGTGCCACATGTTTCATTTTGGTCTGGACTGATGGTGACTAGAACAAGGACTGTGTCAGATCTCCAGTGAAGCCATCCTTGACTTGCTCAGGTGATATATTCTTTTGAAGTCATTGTGTAAACTCTTTAAGGAATTTTCTTTAACATTTAAAAACTGAGTAATAATGTGAATAAGATGCAGAGGAGATATGTTTCATTAGCCTTCCAATGTTAGAATTTGCCTACATATGATTTTCTACAACATATGCAATAGAGCTAATTCAGCACAATAAAGGCCGCTTCATTGTTATTTCTGTTCCAGGAAATGCATGTGACTTACTATTGGAATTGGAGTTTGTCTAGTTATATTCCATATTATTTTTAACTTTTAAAAATTTGAAAGTAACTTGTGAGCAACATTTTAAAAGCATTTGATCTTCTTCTGACCACACAAAATATATCTCTGCAGCATTGAACTAAAGGATGGCATGATCTTGAATATAGAGCTAAATACAAAGTGTTTGCCAAATCAGTCTTGCTTCTTTCTTATGCTGTTACTTTTAATTTCTAAGTTATTTTCCCTGTATTAAAATATACAAGGTCCCAGAACTTTATTCTTTTTATATTATCATTAGTCAAGTTAACAAAATACACTGGACAGGGAAACTTAATATTCATTTACTTCCAACTAATATGAAAAAAAGGAATTTTAAAGTTCAAGAAAATTTATCTCACATTCACATTTCTTTTAACACAATTCTGTTCCCATGGACAGCATTTTAGTCAAGTTTACCCTTTCACTGGGATGATAGACAGCATTAAAGTATGGATAAAATAAAAATACACCCAACACATTTATTTTCATTTTTCTTCTACAATCTTTTTGTTGCTGAGAAATAATAAAGACATCATACTTTTCTTGTTGGGTTATGCCTCTAAAAATGTCTATAATTTACCCTCAACATTCTATAAATCTATTCAAAACTTGTGGATAGTATTTCTGTGCATTCCCTAGATAATGGTAGTATGCCATTAACATGATTAATATGTGTGTGGAGGGATATCAAATGAAAATAAAAAAATCGTCAAAGAAATTAGGGATATTAATCTCTTCATGTTTTAAGTTTCACTTTTACAATGCCAAAGTCTGTTTGAATAAAACAGGGCAATAAACAAGGCTACCAAGGATCAAATTTGAACCCAAGGATAGTTCTTACTGGGATGCATCTGACAAGCAGCTAAAATCTTTATTGATTAAATTTGAGTATGATTTGCTTTAAGATCCCCAAGTTCTTAAAAATTCATTTTTTTTTTTTAAGAAATTACAGGACGTGGGCACACAAGTTTATGGCTTGTCTCTAGTATGGAAGAATGGTCTCTCCGAAAGAATAAAATCCTAGTGGTTATAAATGGGTCAAAAAGAATTAAGTTTTATTTATACTTCAGAAAATGTAACCAACTGAATGAAATGGTTTCATATACATTTTTACATCCAGCAGTAGTGACACACTGTTCGCACATTATTTCTATAGGAAAATGTACATCCTTCTTTTCAGCTAAGTCAGATTTGTCAAGAGTTCTTGGATGGAGAGAAAAAAAGCCTCTTTCACTGCAGTGAATGAATAAAGTAACGAGTAAGCCATGTTACTTTCAACAGCTAATGTGTCAATGAAGATACTGTCCAGGTGTGTGTTAATATTGACATGAGTAATAAGAGGTCTTCCAATTTCTCAAAAATGTAAACGCTCAATTTGAATGCGTTACAAAATAGTCTATTGGATTTTGCAACTGAATTTGCCCAGAGACATTAAAGTCCTGGAACATTTAAAGTGTACTTCTGTAGCTCCATCCCTAGCTGGCTGTTCTTCAATTCCATAATCACACAGAAATGCATTCTTATGAGGTTAGCCACTGAAGACACAGAATGCTGATGCCATTTGCCTTTATCTGACTTATCTAAAGAAAACCCAGTTAGTGGTAATTCTATCAAGTACTTTCAACAGTCACATAAAATTTTAATTGATTTTCAAACAATACAACGGTGCCATGAATCCAACCACATAGAGTATAAGCCGTAAGCCCACTAGGTTTAAGCAGTTGTGTCTTTGTAGACTAAAACTATGTAAAATAGAATCTGATAACTCCCTGGTGTTAGAGGTAGACAGTTTTCTTTCAAATCCTATGTTTGGTCCTTTATTTTATTCAGCAGTGAAAGCCATGAATACAGAACAAATAACAGCTGTTACAATTCTCAACCATGACTTCTAACGTCAGAGAATTCAAAGTATGAACATAGTACACAGTAATGAAAAGTATCAAAAATTAGTTTACCTCAAAGAAGATAAATAAAACAGGTAATATCCCACCAATACATAAACAGATGTTTGTGCTACAGTTAAAATTTGCTGTATACAAAAGATCATAGTCCCCATAATCAGCTTATGGTAGAAGCAAGAATACATGAGCCATTTAAATTGTCAGACATTATGCTTTATAAGGTATGCACAGAAGTTCAAGCAATAAATACATACATTAGTTCAAAGCCTTACAATAGCTACGCAAAGCAGATGCAGAAAAGCAGGATTGCTATTCCTAGCAAGCAATGATAGAAGAGTAAAAATCCATGAAATGCATTAAAGCAACATTTTTCTTAGAAAAAGTCTGGTCATTTATGGGTCCACCAACATTTTTACATAATATGCACAATTATCAAAATACAGACCAAGCATTTCAGAAAACTCCAAAAAACCTAAAATCTATTTTCAAAGCAATTGCAGTTTTGGAGGTTTTTCTGGTATAATGTGCAAGCAGCTATTTTTTAAAATTGTATTCATATAAAACCCATGCAAAACTCTACAGGTATATGCATTCTGTGGCTGAGACTTCCTTTCAAAAGTTCTGAAACTGAGGTATGCATACTTTAGCATTGTAGTCTTAGGCCACCCTCCCGATGGTACAACTCTCCAAGTTACTTCCAGTCCATCAAAGCTTTTGAACATGTGCCCGAAAGACTCGTGGCCCTTTCAGATAGCCTTACAGCAGTATCCTAGACATCAGAGAACCACCCTTCAGAATACCAATCTCCCTTTTGATACCATGTCAATAACTTCCGGTTCATTGATCATGACCCAAAGACAAACATAATGAAAAGTAGCAGTTACTGTGACGTTCTCATGTTTCATGCAATCTGCCATAATTGTTCTAGCTTTTTTTCTCTTTTTTTCTTTTTTCTCTTTTTTTCTTTTTTTTTTTCTTTTTTCTTTTTTGCAGAGGTAGAAGCTTTCAGAAAGCCTTTTGGGTAAGTGGGAAAACCCTTTTGAAAGCCGTTATGTCCTTTTATTTGGTGTGATAGATGACTGGGTATCTCTCTAACTCTATTTGCTGACTTCAGCAAAGGATAAACATTGAGCTTACTTTGCAAGAACCGGCTCCATCACATGGAACCGGGACATATGTTAAGCTCTAGCAGCCACCTTCTGTCAAAACTGTTTGTAAAGCAATAACCATCATCAGGTTATGA